>NC_059281.1:3060714-3068214 GCF_017591435.1 Portunus trituberculatus
CTTTTTGAAGGCGGCGGTGCAGAAGGGAACCAGCTGCGGAGCGCTGCAGTCCTGGCAAGCGGAGGCCAACTGGCGGCAGCAAAGGAAGTGGTCGCGGCAACAGGTGGGCCAGTCTGAGGGTGACACGTTGGAGCAGCCGCGACGGCAGCGGCCACACATGCCTGAGGGAGAGAGGGAGAGGGTAAGGGGAGGTTGTGACGTCATACACTGGACGTGGGGGTGTCCTGCCCTGCCCTGCCCGGCCTGGACAGCAGCGCAGCTCACCTTGGCGCCGCCACACCTAACCTTTGCAGCTGGGAGGGGGAGAGGGGGTCTTGCAACGCGAAACTCGAGGATGGGAATTGGTGGAGGGGTGGGAGGAGCAGTGATTCATTAAGCCTCCAGATGACAACGATCATCCAGACACTTGGGGAGGCCGCGCTGCATCACGCACCTCCTCACTCCCAGCCAGCACCGCCCTCCCCACCATCACAAACCGTCCCTTATCCAGCTGTCTCTGCTACCCTGCCGTGAGTATGAAGAAACAATCACAATGCTTTTTGCTTGGCAGGCGGTGGCGCTCCATGAGCCATAAGAAACACACACACACACACACACACACACACACACACACACACACACACACACACAGCTCCGCCCAAGTAGAAATACATAATTGGTGGTGAAGGCCGCGGCAGTGCTCTGACGGGACACGATCGCCCTGCAGCACTCCTACCTGTGGGATACCTGGGAGTGGTGCCGTGTACCTGCTCTTCTCATTATCTACCTGGCTGTCCCTCGCATCTGTCCTCAGTCACCTGTCTATGTAAGAGGGGAGGGGAAATGAAAATCCCTCCCCTTATATACAACCCCACACACACACACACACACACACACACACACACACACACACACACACACACACACACACACACACACACACACACACACACACACATATACACAAGAATGGGAAAAAAAAGGAGAATACTCGTGCTGTAAACTTGAAAATGAAAACAACTACTCTAAAAACCAGTTACTTTAAGCCTCAGTACAATTTTTTGCTCTATACTTATTAACCTGAAGTGGTTGGGGATATCCGCCTTCAACCTACCCCACTCCCACCCTCTACCACCGCCCGAAAACCCCAACACATGTTCTGGTCCCGCCCTATATGGCTACTTACCTCCGCCCCCTCGCTCTCCTCTCTCTGGCACTTGTCAATCCTGTCCACTTTAAACTTAAAATCTCACACTCTCACTCTTACTTTTTCCCTCCCCTTCCCCCCACTCCCACACCCCATGTGCATCCCCACCCCTAATTTTCGTCCCTGTCAGCGTCACCCACAGGAGGAAGCCACCCGCGCCACTCCCTCATAGGCAGGTGTGTGTACTCACTTAATTAGCTGGTCCCTCGCCGTGTCCCTGTGTGTGTTGTTACCTTGTATTCAACTCTCACCTTCCGTCACTCACGCACGCACACACACACACACACACACACACACACACACACACACACACACACACACACACACACGTTACCCCTCATTTCCCTTATTTCCATTTGCATTCTTTATTCATTTTATCTCATTCTTCTCTCCCGATTTGAATGCGGTTTGATTTTTTTCCCTCCCGTCTCTATCTCTTTCTCTCTTTTTTTTTTTTTCTGCAGATGACCAACGCACGAGGTGGACTTAAGAAGGTCGCCGCCACGCCAAGGTCACCCACACCACTTTGTTCCTCGTGACATTCCGAGGCGGGGAATTTCAACCGGATTATGTGCAATTTTGGACCTCAATGTTTTCTTTCCGACCAATTTTCTAATGTCGCTCAATTTTGCATGTCATTTGTACCATTTTTGATTAATTTTTGGATACAAGTTTTCACCATTTTTTTTGCATCATTCATAACTACTCTATTTTTTCTAACTTTCTAACTAGATATCAGCCAATTTTCTAACTACGTAAATAGCGATGAATTTTGCATCCATATTTCGCCAAAATTTACAAGATGATTTTAAAGAAGAAAAAGTAACGAGAAAATAAATCAAGAAAGAAGACAGAAGAACAATATCTCCTCTATTTCAATCAATTTTACAAGATTTTAAAGAAGAAAGTGTGACAAGAAGACAAATCAAGAAAAAAAAAGAAAGGAATATTTTTGGATGGACTTCAATTTCAAAACCAGTAGAATTCAAGCAGAAAAAGGAATCCAACAATCACATAATCCTAAATGGGATGAACTTTGACTTAACCCGAATGGCACGTACTAAAATAAATGATTAGACGAAATAAATGAACAAAATAACGTGAAATACTTAACAAGACCCTTTAAAGTGACTCCGATTTCAAGTAACATGAATCTGAAATCTGATAAAATTCAAGTTTGTCTGATATCACCAATGTATGAACTTTAAGACGATGGAACTCCCCCAAACCCCCAACCCCCAAACCTCTTCTCTCTCTCTCTCTCTCTCTCTCTCTCTCTGAAATAACTGCGCCAAATATCCAAACACACACACACACACACACACACACACACACACACACACACACACACACACACACACACACGTTTCAAAATAGCGTAACTGTATCACAATCAGGATTTCATTTTCGTTACTGTTTCTTTTCCAAAATTAACAACGAATTTCTGCGCAGTAATTGAGAGGAAAATACATCTTACTTTTTTTCTCCCTTCCCTCCATCACCTCCCTCCTTCCTCCATTTAGGGGTTGGGTGGGGTACAAAAAGTGGAGGGAAAAAATATTTCTGGAGAGGTTGCCCAACTAGAGGAGGAGGAGGAGGAGGAGGAGGAGGAGGAGGAGGAGGAGGAGGAGGAGATTTTGTTTTCCTCCTTCAAGTTGGAGTCACGTGACCAAGATGGCGACCTTGATTGTTTTTGGGTTGTCCTGAGAGAGAGAGAGAGAGAGAGAGAGAGAGAGAGAGAGAGAGAGAGAGAGAGAGAGAGAGAGGGAGATGATAGCCTTGTTATGATGAAGACTGGAATACACATCTCTCTCTCTCTCTCTCTCTCTCTCTCTCTCTCTAGGAAGGAAAACAAGTAACATATTATTTTCAAGAAGCCATCTGAACAGAGAGAGAGAGAGAGAGAGAGAGAGAGAGAGAGAGAGAGAGAGAGAGAGAGAGAGAGAGTGTGTGTGTGTGTGTCTATTGCGGTACATTCAGTTTCCCGATTAAGCAAGAATGAGAGAGCGAGAGGGGGAGGGAGAAAAAATAAAAATAAGAGAGATGGTCAAGAAAAATCATGAACTTAAGTGTTGATTATGATATTCTAGAGAGAGAGAGAGAGAGAGAGAGAGAGAGAGAGAGAGAGAGAGAGAGAGAGTGTGTGTGTGTGTGTGTGTGTGTGTGTCGTAGGGGCCAACAAATCTGCTGCTGCTGTTTCTTTGATTTTTACCGCCATTTATTCCTTTATTTTCATTTATCTTACTTATCAATCTATTGTGTATCTAATCTTTATTATTCCCTTTTAATCTTCTCTTTTACTGTTACTATCATTATCATGTTAATCTGTTCTGGCTTCACGATATTCATAACTGAATGAATGAATGAATAATAAAGGAAGTAAAGAAATATATGAATGTATGAATAAATAATGAGCATGGTAAATGAAATGAATGAACAAATAGATAAGTAAATAAATACATGAATGAATGAATGAATGAATATCTACTTTCCTATCTATCTTACCAACTGACTAAAAAACAAATCAAACCTATTTACGTACCCATCAAATGAGTTACTAATTCCCAAACCAATTAAGAAACTCACCTCGATCTCAGTAAAAATAACCACCAAATATGAACGGAGGGAAACAGAACGAGATGAACCAACACTAACTGAATTGCCTGAACCACTTATTATTACTCTCACCCAATTCCGTCTCTCAGCTTACTACGTATTTAGCCAAGAACACTTCCCCTGACTCGCCCCGCAGTTAATCGTGACCCGTGGAAGAGCAAACTTTGAGAAATTATTAATGGTAGTGTTTTTGCTAATGTCTGAGGGAGTGCTGGGGGAATGAAGTCTGGGGGAGGGAGATCTGGTATGAGGCTGAAGAATGGAGGGGGAGATAAGAATGGTGATGAAAAGGAAGGGTAGAGAGCAGAGAGAAGGAAGGAGGATAGAAGGAGAAATATATAGAGAGGAATAGGAAGAAAGAGAAATAATGGAGGTAGAATAGGGAGAAGGAAAGAGAAAGAGAGGAGAAAAAATATGATGTAGTAGTAGTAGTAGTAGTAGTAGTAGTAGTAGTAGTAGTAGTAGTATTGTAGACCTTGCAGAAACACTTCATTTCACTACTCCTTACATTGCAATCACTAAAATGATAATAAAAAAAAATATGTGAAGTGAATGACACAAACAGAAGTTTGGTGGCGGCGGCAGCGGCGGCGGTGGTGGTGGTGGTGGTGGTGATATAAATCCTTGACAGCTTATGTTTATGACTATTTGTGGTGGTGGTGGTGGAAGTGGGAATAAGTATGACGTATATGTGTCTGTGTGCGTGTCCGAAAGAGAGGCGTGGTTGTACGTGTGTGTGTGTGTGTGTGTGTGTGTGTGTGTGTGTGTGTGTGTGTGTGTGGGCAGTGCTTGGGCGTTTATGGCTGCTTGTGTGTCTTTGTAGGTGTAGGTAAATGAGGAGTGTGTGTGCGTGTGTGTGTGTGTGTGTGTGTGTGTGTGTGTGTGTGTGTGTGTCGAGAGAGAGAGAGAGAGAGAGAGAGAGAGAGAGAGAGAGAGAGAGAGAGAGAGAGAGAGAGAGAGAGAGAGAGAGAGAGAGAGAGAGAGAGAGAGAGAGAGAGAGAGAGAGAGAGAGAGAGAGACCCATCAGTCAGACAAACAGAAAGTGAAAGAAAGAGAACAAAATAAAGAAAAAGAATAGGTAGAACTAGGCAAGGTCAAGGGCATGCTTATCGAGTGGGCGTGCGTGGGTGTGGTGGGCGGGGTTACCTGAGGTGCAGGTACGGGCGTTGCGAACAAGCTTCCTCCTACAGACGAGTCCTCGGTTGCCGCGGGGACATGGACTCTGCCCAATCAAGTTGTCCTCCTGCAGCAGAGACGAGGAGAGGCGAGGTTAGATTAAGTTACGTTAGGTAAGGTTAGGTTAGGTTAAGTAGCGTCCCTTCATCCCCTCTTTAAGTATGTCAATGCTTCTCTAACCGTTCAGTGTCTCTTACTTCCCTTTTCTCTTTATCCTCTCCTGCAGCAGAGATGAGGAGGGGTGAGGTGAGCTTAGATTAGGTTAAGTTAGCTTTAGTATAGTCCCTTCATCTCCTCCTTCAGTATATTAATCTCTACTTCTGTAGCCTTTCAGTGTCTTTTAATTCCTTTTTATATTTTCTCCTGCGGCAGAGATGAAGAAAAGTGAAGTGAGATTAGGTTAGGTTAAGTATCGTCCCTTCATCCCTTCTTTCAGTATATTAATCTCTGCTTCTGTAGCCTTTCAGTGTCTCTTATTTCCTTTTGTGTCTTCTCCTGCAGCAGGAATGAGGAAAAGTAAGATTAGGTTAGGATAAATATCGTCCCTCTATTCCTTCTTTATCTTATCTTGATTAAACCTTTTGGCTTTTCTTAATAAACCCCTTCAGTACTGGGACACATTTCTACCTTGAGATTTGCGTACGATTAGACCATTTTATTTGCATCAGAAAAAGTGTATAGAGGTCAGAAGATTAATGGCCAAAGTCTTCACTATTTTAATCGCCCACATGAATTTCTGAAGCTGTATAAAATAACCAAATTGTAAGCAGAATGAATATAGAAACGTTTCATGGTACTGAAGGAGCTAAGAACATAAGAAAACGACGGAAGCTGCAAGAGGTCGTCAAACCTACACGTGGCAGTCCCTGTATGAACAAAGCTACCTAATTCCACCTATCATTCTCATCCATGAATTTGTCTACTCTTCTTTTAAAGCTCCCCATTCTTTACGGACCATCGCCTCTGTGGACCTTTCATGTATATGTTCTATCAGTCTTGGCCAGTGCCCCTCTTACATAGAAAATATCAATTAGTTTCTCTGTTTTTTTATTTTTTTATTTCTCAGCTCCTTATAACGTTTCTTCCTATTCCTGCGTGCAACAAAGACGAGTAAAGGTGAGGTTAGGTTCACGTTCCTTCATCCCTTCGTACAGTATACCTTTATTAGACTCTGCCTCTCTAATCTTACAGTGCCTCTTAATCCTTCTTCTCCCCTATCACTTCCCTTCTTTCTCTCATGTCCTTGTCCCTTCTTAACTTCCTTCCTTGTTCCCTTACTCACGTCTTTCATCCTTCTCTAATTTTCTTATGCCACCATGATTTCGTCCTCTTCCTCATTTCTTGCACGCTTGCCTCCCTGACTCCCTTACCCAATTCATCACCAGGCGCCATATGACCTTGGCGTGGCGCCTGTTACCACCATCCAATCAAGCTATCAATCCTCACTTCCGTCAGTACTAAACAGCCCATTCCTGTCTTTGAAAAACACTAACACTTCTTCAGAGTGGCTGGAATAACTAGATGGCTTTTCCAAAAACTCCCAAGGGTCAATATTCCTGAAAGATTATGACCGGAACAACAGCATTCCTTCTTCAAAAAATTTCCAAAGTTCACTGTTATTAAAAGAGCAAAGGTTAACTTGAAAAACTATACCACTCATTCAGAAATTACCAGAAAGCTCACTCTAACCGGAAAATCATGAATGGAAGAAGAACGAGAATAACAACAATCCTTCTTTATAAATCCCTAATGCTCACCACTCCTTTTAAAATACAACTGGAAGCTCACCTCGTCATCATCGTCCTCTTCTATCTGCTCCGGATCCTCTGCAGGCGATTTGGGCAAATTCAGGAATCTGCTGGCGGGGATGAAGGTGGCGGTACGGGAAGCGTGTTCTCGGGACGCTGGCATGGGGGATTCAGACAGGGAGGAATTGGTGCTGTTGGAGTCACTGGCTGGGGCTTCAGTAGTAGTGGTGGTGGTGGTAGTTTCCCTAGTTCTTGAGATAGGAGGGTTAGTGGCGCGTTCCAAGGAGTTCTTAGGAGTAGTTCTGGTAACTGTGGTGTTGCTCTCCACTTCACCAGACGACGGGGGTGATGTGGTGACTTCCGAGGAGGTGGTGGTAGTGGTGGTTGGACTGGTGGTAGTGGAGGTGGTGGTGGTAGCGGTGGTGGTGGTGGTGGTGGTGGTGGTGGTGGTGGTGGTGGTGGTGGGGGTGGTAGGAGAGGTCTTTGGCTGGAGAGAAAGACGAGAAGGGAAGCGTCGTAGAAATTTTCGACCAGATGCAGCTTCGGTAGTGTCAGGGGAGGAGGTGGTGGTGGTGGACTCATCTGTGGTGGTTGTGGTGAGGGGCGTTGGGGCTTTGATAGGGAAGGACCGCGAGGGGAAGAGAGGCATGAACTTTCTTCTTTGGGAGGAGTCTGAGGAGGTAGATGAAGGAGGTGGAGGAGGAGAAGAAGAGTAAGAAGGAGATGAGATTGAAGAGGAAGCTTTTAGAGACGAGTAAGAGTCGGACGATTCTG
>NC_059281.1:3073214-3075714 GCF_017591435.1 Portunus trituberculatus
AGGCCCATTATTGTCTTTCGGATGAGGTGATACGTGCGAAGGTTGTATTATTGATAGGCTGGAGTATTTTTGTTGGGTATTAACCTTTTCACTGCGATACGACACAATTAACAGCACTAAAAGTAATACATGAAGTCTTTATAAGCGTCTACAAGGAAATAGTGGATATAAAAGAATCGATTTTACGACCTGCATCCGTTTCAGTGAGTGGAGGCGGCTGAAGAACAAGTAAAGATACCTCAGATTGATTAGTAATGATAGAAAGATGTACCGAACGACAGCCAAAGTGTTAAGTGCATAGGTTTGGACAATACTGATAACCAAGACTAAACTATTACTACTACTACTACTGTTACTATTACTACTACCGCTACTATTACTACTACTACTACTACTACTACTACTACTACTACTACTACTAAGTGTTAAGTGCATGGGTTTGGACAATACTGATAACGAAGACTAAACTATTACTACCACTGCTACTGCTACTACTACTACTATTACTATTACTATAACCATTACTACTACTACTACTACTACTACTACTACTACTACTACTTCCTTTCACCCTTTATGGAGTACAAAACTGGGAAATCAAACTAAAACACACCACCACTCTACCACTACTACCAAGAATATTAGGGAGAAGTTACAAAACAAAACAAAGGTAATTCTCTATCTCATCGTAAACACAACTTATTCTCCCCATACCATCGTTAGACACTTCACTATTCCTGTCTCATCAGTGAAGTCATGTGGGTCACTTCACAAGGCAAGGGTCGTGCCGTCATAAGCAATCTCAAAGCCTAATGGAACGTGTCTGTGTTTACCTGGTGAACTGCACGAACTCACCTCAGAATGTTACCTGTCTTCCTACCTGTTGTTATTATTAGTGCACCTTTGATTAGCTCACCTGTTTCTAGCTGTTCTTCGCCTTTTCTTCCGTGTCTTGTTACTTGTTCAACGTTTCTTTTCATGTTTTTCTACTTTTTTTGTTTTTATTTATCTATTTTTTACCTTTTTCTACCTGTTGTTATTACTAATGTCCCTGTTCCTATCTGTCTTTTGTCTTTTCTTCCGTGTCTTGTTACTTGTTTATCGTTTCTTTTCATATTTTTCTCCTTTTTTTTTTTTTTACTTATTCAATAATTTATTTATCATGTCTTTCTACCTGTTGTTATTACTAATGCACCTGTTTCTATCTGTATTTCGTCTTTTCTTCTGTCTTATTACCTGTCTTTAATTTCTTTTCTTATTTCTCTAACTTTTTATTATGTATTTTTTTTCCGTCTCACTTCTACCTGTTGATTGTAGCGAACCTTTGATTAGTCTGACCAGTAGCCACCTGTCTTTCATCTTTCCTTCAATCTTGTTATTTCAATTTCGTTCTTTCTTCCCTTTCTTATTTGTGTACCTTTCTATTTTTTCCCTTATTTGTTGTTATTAGCGCACCTTTCATTAGTTTACCTGCCTTTCATTTCTCCTTCCATGTCTTGTTATTTATACTTCTATTTTTCTTGCCTTTCTTCTATTTATCTCTCGCCTCCATTTCTCTCGTATATTTACTTTTTCCTTCATTCCTGTCTCTCATTTCTTGACTTTACCCTTCAATTTTCGTTTTCCCATTCCACAATCTCTTTCATTTCCTTTTTCCTCTTCTGTATGGTCATAATTCTCTCTTTTTTTCTATTATATCAGTTACTTACTTTTTTCTTCATTCCTTCCCATCTATAATTTACTTCCATCCTTCATCTCCCTTCTATTCCATATTACGTTACTTGTTGTTATGCATTTTTATCTACTCTATCTCCTCTCTTCTTTTTACCTTCTATACTGCACTCCCTCGTCATTTTCTACTTTATTCTCTCTCTTGTCTATATTCCAGTTTGTGTCTCCTAACCTTTACCTGACCCTTATCATTTTTTTCCTCTCCCGTCTCTGTTATTTTCCCTCTTATATCTTTCCCTTCTCTCGTATTTATTTTCCTTATATGCCCACACTTTTTTTTATCCTCTCTGTCTCCCTCTTTTACCATACTCGCTTTTTTGTGGTCTTTCCTTTCGTCCGTATCTTTAATTTATCTTCCTTCCACCCTTTTCCTTTTTTTTTTGTCTGTCTGTCTGTCTGTTGTTGTGTGTTATTTTCCTGCCATTTATTTCAAACTTTTATCTTTTCTGTTTTTTTCTCACTTTCTCCTTTCTTCTCTGACTACTTGTTTCATTCCCTCTACTCTTTATTTATTATTTTTTTTCTGTACCATTTTAACAATTCTTTTTTTTTTTTATTTTCACTCAATGGCGAACATTTTTCACGCTTTTTCATCTTAACTTCCTCTCATTTCCCCCATTCCTCCTCTTCGTCTTTCTTCCTCCTCTTTCTTTAGTTCTTCCGTTCTTCTATCTCCTCTACTTCCTCAATTCTCCTTTCGCTTGCCCATTTCTCCCTCTCCTCCTTCCTTACCGCAGTCATTTCTCCATCTTCCGTTCCTTTATTTGGA
>NC_059281.1:3083214-3093214 GCF_017591435.1 Portunus trituberculatus
GAGAGAGAGAGAGAGAGAGAGAGAGAGAGAGAGAGAGAGAGAGAGAGAGAGAGAGTGAGAGAAAGGTGATGTTAATGTTTTTGAGTTGTTGTTGTTGTTGTTGTTGTTGGTGGTTGTGGTAGTGGTAGTGATGGCGTTTGTTTAAAGTCACAAGGGTGAAATTCTGATGTTTTCTATTTAGGGTCACGAGAGACAAAATAGATTATCCGTCTTCTCCCTTCGTGCAAAAACACTGCGGCCGTGAGTGGACTTCTCTCGCCTCCTTAGTTTTCTTTACCTTAGTTTATTTCTCTGGCCCTTAGCGTTGAGGTCCTTACTCTGTCCTTTGCCCTTTTTCCCCTTTAAGTGACCGATAGACGTTACAAAGTCGGGATGCAGCTTCCGAAATCTTAATATTTTGTGTTTTTTTCTGTGTGAAGAGTTAGACGTCAACGAAGACAGGGAAAAGTGTAGAGTGATATCAGCGTAGTAGTGGATGAGGAAAGAAATTTGGTTTATAAGATTTTGATGTGTAATAGGAAGATAGTGGATGACGGGACAGAACCCTGAGGAACACCACTGTTTAATAGACTTACAAGAACAGTGACTGTCTACCACAGCAGCAATAGAACGGTCAGAGAGGTACAGAGAGAGAGAGAGAGAGAGAGAGAGAGAGAGAGAGAGAGAGAGAGAGAGAGAGAGAGAGAGAGAGAGAGAGAGAGAGAGAGAGAGAGAGAAAGCGCATGAGGGTAGTTCGGAGATCAAAGCTTTGTGCCAGACTCTTATTAGAAGCTTTTATATATCTAAGGCAACAACAAAGAATTACCAAAGTCCCTAAAAGAGAATAACCAAAACTCCGTAAGGAAAAGCCAGAGAATCGCCAGCAGAGCGGCCTTGATGGAAGTCATACTGGCAATCAGATAGAAGGTTGTGAAGAGATAGGTGTGTAATAATCTTCGTGTTGAGGATAGATTAAAAACCTTTAGAGAAGTAGGAAATTAAAGTAGAAAGACAGTAGTTTGAAGGATTAGAACGGTCACCCTTTTTTTAGAAAAAGGCTGAATGTAGGCAAACTTCCAGCAAGAAGGAAAGGTAGATATTGATAGATAGAAATGGAAGAATTTAAGTAATAATAATGATAATGATAGTAATAATATTAATGATATTGAAATAATAATAATAATAATAATAATAATAATAATAATAATAATAATAATGATAATAATAATAATAATAATAACAGTATAACAGTGATGGTGATAATGATGAAGACGCGAGTCGGTATATACAGTGACTGGAGACAGGAGCGACCACTGATGATCTTAACCTGAAAAATCCAGAGATTGTGCTACCCTTTTGGTTTAGAGAGAAAAGCCAATTTCAATGGAAACAAACGGAACTGATTTCCCATCTAATCATCGAGTCGGTTGTAATCCCTTTAAATAGTGTGTCACTTCACTGTTGTTAAGCGGGACTTGCAGTGCATTGAACGGGAAGGTCACATGGGACACAACAAAACACTAACACAGCTCCATGAGCCGCCAGAAGATTGAAGAAGCTGTTCACTGTAACGGTGTATCGCGAAGTGAACTAGTCTGCGATATGTTGTACTCTCTCTCTCTCTTTCTCTTGATGTCTCCGCGCATGAAAGACACCGTGCGCAGCTTCCTCTAACATGGTGACTAAGGGACGCCCGTCGCTCCCAAGCACCAGCACGGAGGGTGCGGGCCAAACGTGCGTCCTATCAGGTGCCGAGATTTGAATTCCTGCATTCCTTAACGCCGGCCTTGACAATGCTGCCCCGGGTGGCAAGCGCCCTACACAGCCTCCTGCCACGTGGTCACAAAGGGACGCCCGTCGCTCCCAGCACCAGCACGGAGGGTGCGGGCCAAACGTGCGTCCTGCCATGTGGCGACGGTGGTCGCAGCGAGCCGTGCCTCGCTTGTGGTGAGCCTATCCGGTCGTCCCACTATACGTACGTAGATAGGTCACGAGGGGACGCCCGTCGCTCCCAAGCACCTGCACGGAGGGTGCGGGCCAAACGGGCGTCCTATCATGCACCGGCGTTTAGCGGCGAGCCGTGCCTCGCTTTCCTTGATATTTGGTGACTTCTATTCTGAACTCATAACTAAAACGTTTTTTCTTTTTCTTTTCTTTATTTGTATTTTCTTTTATTTTTCATTATTTTGTCTGTTTATTTTATTTATTTTTTTTTTTTCTTTTTCATTCACGTGACGCCATCAGGTGTGCAGCTGTTTGATGACCGAGATAAGCGCATCCAGCGATGGCCACTGCTCGGGGAGAGGCCGGCGTGCCTTCCTCACCCAATCTTTGAAGAGCCACATTGCGGGGCTGGCGATGGGGCGGTCCTGCCAGCCTGGCACGCAGAGAATGAACCACGCCACGGAGTACACGTCTGAGGCGGGCGAACAGGGGTGTGAATCCCTCAGCAGTTCTGGCGCAACCCAGGGAAACTTAACCATTTGTTGGGCGATATTTTTGTTGGTCTTGTAAAAGCCGCGCGCGCCCACTGGCATGACCAGACCCAGGTCGATGAGCGTGGTCTTGGGACCGCCGTTGGTGCAATGCTTTACGCACACATTATTGTCTTTAATATCATTATGCGTGTAGCGCCACCTGAAGGATGACGCTGAGGGCGTGTGTGAAGCACTCGCCTGAATCGAAGTAGTCCGCGGCTGTCTGGCCGGCGAAACACGTCACGAGCTGACGCGCCTCCACGCACACGCCAACTAGGCGCTGCATGCCGTGGCCCTGCAAACGATGCAAGCACTTTGCATCGGTGACAAGAGAACGCAGGGCATCGTTAAGAAAGGTCTTAATGACCAACTCCTTGCCCGCGTGCGGGTCCACGCCATGGCAGCTTGACCCGTAGGTCCCCGCACCGAGACAATGGCTGCTAAGACCGATCATCTTGACAGCCTTCTCCTTTAGCAGCCGCACGCCGAGATGGGCGAGATAGTGCCGGGCACGCTCCTCGCCACTGTTGCTCCCCTGTAGCTGAGGGCGTTTGGGGGTTTGTCTCGTCTTCGATGCCGCCTTAACGTTAGTAATTTTTTCCTCGCCTTGGGTTTTCGCTTTCTTTAAGATGTGTGGCTCAGGTGAGGGCGAGGCATGTCTCTTTACCGGTAAGTTGCGCTGCGAGACAGGCATCGCCTTCTTCAGTTTCTTTGGCTGGTGTGACGATGCCTTTGCCGGCCTCTTCTTGGCTAGCATCCTGGATGGGTCTTGTCCAGGGTGCGGAGCGGCATGGGAAAGCAGGTCTTTGTTTAGCTGCCCTGCGCCTGGAGTGAGAGCTGTCACATGCCAGCCTCTCACGATCTTCCGCCTCTTGTTGCCGGGGTGAGGCGCCTCCTTACACACTGCAGTCCTCTTGGCTGGGAACAGTAGGCCTTGCTTCATGTTTTCTTCTGAAGCAGTGCTCATCCTTGTGCTTGTCGTCTTGTGGTTGTCGCTGGCTTGCTGTGTCTCTTTTAGTCTTTGGTGATCTGCTCTGACAATAGCAGTCAGTGCTCTAGTCCCTCCTCAGAGAAACTGGTGGTACACTTATTACTGTACATTAGACCCTCCGGACCATGGAGGCCTTTCTAAAAAATGAAAATATTACATTTTACTGCAAAAAGCGAAGCCAAGTTGGATCTAAAGCAGCGATAGTAATAGCCACCTATCACGCCATTGGTTCCCGTAAACGTGGGTGCCTGGAGTTAACACCACCCGCACCGCCAATCCTGCTTCAGGCTCTGGCCGCCCGCCCTACCCTATCTCAGTGTACGTATTACATTCATTAAAAGCTTTTCAGTGCAAAACATTTGAAAATAACACTAAACTAACTTTACTGTGACATTTTATTACTAAAAAAAGAAAAAAAAAAGAAAAAAACATGAGGTACAGTACATCACACAATACTCGTTGGTGTAACATATCAGTGTCGGACATTACTATGCATTGTAGTCACTTATGATTATTTTCCCTCTATGACCGATCAGTGAGAGGGAAGTCGGCACGTTAGCAATCAACATACTTGTATATACAGGTGTGTGTGTGTGTGTGTGTGTGTGTGTGTGTGTGTGTGTGTGTGTGTGTGTGTGTGTGTGTGTAGGTCGTGGGTGTTGGCGGACAAGGGCGTGGCCGACGTGATCACTTCTCACTTTGGGATAAAACACAAACCCTAATCTCACTCCTTCACCAAAAACTATAACCAAACATTTTCCTTTCTTTCACCATAACATTTTTTATTCTAATCCCTTTTTAGATATTCTTACCAAACATACCTTCCTTTTATTCCTAATGCACATTTTTTTCCTTTAGTTCTGTTTAAAAAAGAAAATCTTAATATCTTCCCCTCCTTCCGTAAATTTCTCATGTGGTCACCTCTTTCCTTATCCCATCCATGGAAATTCTTAACAAACATACCTTTCTTTTCTTCCTTATGCACATTTTTCCTTTATTCCCTCTTAAAGAAACAAATCTTATCATCCTCCCCTCCATACTATCGTTCGTCATGCCAGCACTTCTTTCCGACACACCGTAATGGGGAAATACTCGTAAACAATCATGCACCGAATTAATCCACACTACCACACTACCACAACACCTTAGCCTAACGTTTCCTACCTTCTACTCCTCCTCCTCTTATAGTTCTTCTTCGGTTCCTCTTTTTCTTTGTAGTTCTCCTCTTGTCATCCGATTGATTTTTCTTATTTCTTCTCTAATCTTTTATCTTCCTTTATATCTTCTTTCTTTTTCTTCCTCTTCCTTCCTTCCTAGTTCTTCTCTCCTCTTTCCATTTCTCTAACTCTTATATTTTCTTCTCCATTTGTTATTCTCCTCTTCTTTTACTTCTCTTCCTTTCTTCCATCTCCTTTTCCTTTTCTCCTTTAACTATCCGTTCTTTTTTTAATCCTTCTTTCCTTCCCTATTCACATTTTCTTCCGCCATTTCTCTATTGTTTTATTTATATCTTTCACTGCTTCTTCTTCTTCTTCTTCTTCTTCTTCTTCTTCTTCTTCTTCTTCTTCTTCTTCTTCTTCTTCTTCTCTTCTTTCTATTCCTCTTCCTATCATCATCTTTCTCTTGGTCTTTCTCTTACCTGATTCTACTATTATCTTCCTCTCTCTTCTCGTCTCCTTCGTCTGCATTTTCCAATATTTTCTTTTCTTTCTTTTCTTCTTTTCCTTGTTCTATTTCTAATTACTATTATTCTTATTATTATTTCATTTAGTTTTTCTTCTCTTCCTTCTATTATCTTCTAGTCCTTCCGTTATTATTTTTTTTCTTCATACCTTTGTTTCCCTCCTCCTCCTCCTCCTCCTCCTCCCACATTAGAATAAGTTATACAATGGGCAATTATTAATACATCTATTCCATTTCTCTCTCTCTCTCTCTCTCTCTCTCTCTCTCTCTCTCTCTCTCTCTCTCTCTCAGTGTACGAGAACACGTGCCTGATGTGTGTGTATGTATGTGTATGTATGTATTTGTGTGTGTGTGTGTGTGTGTGTGTGTGTGTGTGTGTGTGTGTGTGTGTGTGTGTGTGTGTGTGTGTTTGAAATTACGAGAGATTTGGTTAAGAGAGAGAGAGAGAGAGAGAGAGAGAGAGAGAGAGAGAGAGAGAGAGAGAGAGAGAGAGAGAGAGAGAGAGAGAGAGAGAGAGAGAGAGAGAGAGAGAGAGAGAGAGAGAGAGAGAGAGAGAGAGAGAGAGAGAGAGAGAGAGAGAGACTAGACAGACAGACACCCTCAATGAATGAAGTAGAGTATGAAGGATAGAGTGAAAGAGAAAGAGTGACGAGAAAAACAAAACAAAAAAACAAGCAACAAAGAATGAAGTAAACAAATCAGTTCCACCTTCATTCACACACGACAGAAGAAAACAAAGGAAAAGTAAAGGAAAAGAAAGAAGCTAAAAAAAAAAAAAGATAAAACGAAAAAATACGTGTTATTACAAGACTTTCCCTTTGCTACTCTCTCTCTCTCTCTCTCTCTCTCTCTCTCTCTCTCTCTCTCTCTACTCACATTCCCTCTCTTGTCTCTTCCTTTTCCCATTATTCTCTTCCTCTTCCTTATTCAGGATATTTTTTTTTCTTTCGTTTCAGCAATAAATCTTGTCACTCGTCCATTTCTCTCTCTCTCTCTCTCTCTCTCTCTCTCTCTCTCTCTCTCTCTCTCTCTCTCTCTCTCTCTCTCTCTCTCTCTCTCTCTCTCTCTCTCTCTCTCTCTCTCTCTCTCTTATCCCCAAAGGTCAAGGTTTGGCCACTAAGTTCAGATCGTGTTGTTTTTTTCTTGTTTTGTAACATACTCGGGCACAGAGAGAGAGAGAGAGAGAGAGAGAGAGAGAGAGAGAGAGAGAGAGAGAGAGAGATCTTTATCTATACCTGCCCTATGCTATCCCTCCCCTTCCCCCTCTCCATTTAGATATTACTACGTCACTCAAACACTTCCTTCTTCCACCATATTCCTTTCCCTTACTCGTATCTATTTCCCTCCACCTAACCCACTGCTTCCTTACACCTCTCCAACCGCGTCCCCCTCTTCCTCTTTCCCCACGTGTGTCTCGGGGTTAATTAGCGCCAGGTGAAAGTCTACCTGCCTACACGCGGTTACATCAGTTAATTGTGTGGATGAAAGGCAATGACGTGGTGATGATGGTGGTGGTGGTGGTGGTGGTGGTGGTGGTGGTAGACGTAGTAGTAGTAGTAGAAGTAGTAGTAGTAGTAGTAGTAGTAATAGTAGTTACAGCACAGAAGTAGTAGTAGTAGTAGTAGTAGTAGTAGTAGTAGTAGTAGTAGCAGTTGTTGTTGTTGTTGTTGTTGTTGTTGTTGTTGTTGTTGCTGTTGTTGTTGCTGTTGTTAAAGATGGAGGAGGAGAAGGAGAAGAAGAAGAAGAAGAAGAAGAAGAAGAAGAAGAAGAAGAAGAAGAAGAAGAAGAAGGAAAAGAAGAAGAAGAAGAAAAAGAAGAGTGATAGAAATACTACTACTACTACTACTACTAGCAGCAGCAGCAGCAGCAGTAGTAATAGTAGTAGTAGTAGTAGTAGTAGTAGTAGTAGTAGTAGTAGTAGTAGTAGTAGTAGTAGAATAGTAATTTGATTTTCTATCACTCGTTTTCTCTTCACCCTCACTACTACTACTACTACTACTACTACTACTACTACTACTACTACTACTACTACTACCACCTCAACCGTCACCAACAACAACCACCACCACAAAAACAACAACAATCTGATGAAGTAACAGTCATGTAACACTCTCTCTCTCTCTCTCTCTCTCTCTCTTTCACAGGTGACCGGAAGTGCCGTGACCCCCCCCGAGCAAGCGGCGTTATGACACAGGTAATGGCAACTGGAGGGAATCATCACCGTCTCTCCCCCATCCTAAGGCACCGCTCTCCCTCGCTCTTCCCCTTCAGTTCTTCCTTTTATTCGCCTCATTTTTCGTTCTTCATATATTCCTGTTTCTCCCTTTCACTTTTTCTGCTACTCTTCTTTTCCTGTTTTCTTTGTTTTCCTACCTTACTCTTCATATAATTCTTCTACTTTTTCCTTGTTTGTTCAAAATTCTTTCTAGTATTTTTCCCATTCTCACTTTCACTTTCCTGCATTTGTTTTCCTATTCTTCTTTTCATTCTTATTTTCTATTTCTCTCCTCGTTTATTTTCTTCTCCTATTCCTATTTACTTTTTTTTCTTTCGTCCTTATTTCATCTACTTTTTTTTCTGTTTTCCTCCTCTTCATTTTCATTCTTTTTATTTTTCTTCCTTTTTGTTCTTCCTTCAATTTTCTTCTGTAATCTCTTTTTTTTTTTTTAAGTTATTTTCACCTTTACCTCTCGTCTATTTCAATTTTTTCTCGTCATATTCCTCCTCCTTCCCTCCAAGTTCCTTTTCTTTCATTTTATTATTATGTTCCCAATTCTCCTAATAAATTTGTTTCCATCACCATCATTCTTCATCTTCTTTCTCTTCCTCCTCCTCCTCCTATTCTTCTTCTTCTTCTTCTTCTTCTTCTTCTTCTTCTTCTTCTCCTTCTTTTTCCTTCTCCTCCTCTCATCTTCCCCATAAACTTCCCCAAAATTGTGGGAATAATGATTCAGAATTATTAACGTACATACGCACACACACACACACACACACACACACACACACACACACACACACACACACACACACACACATACGCACACACACAGATTTTGCAGTCATCATTGAGCAAGGGGGAGGAAGAGGAGGAGGAGGAGGAGGAGGAGGAGGAGGAGGAGGAGGAGGAGGAGGAGGAGGAGGAGGAGGAGGAGCAGGAGGAAAGAAAAAAGAATAAAAAAAAAAATACCAACAAAAACGAAAATAAAAATACCAACAAAAACGAGCATGAAAATAAGGGAAAAGAGACAGAGAGAGAGAGAAGAGAGAGAGAGAGAGAGAGAGAGAGAGAGAGAGAGAGAGAGAGAGAGAGAGAGAGAGAGAGAGAGAGAGAGAGAGGAGATATAGATTTACAGATATAGAACAGGTTAGAGAGGGAGCTTGCAGTTATTTCTTCTCCTCCTCCTCTTCCTCCTCCTCCTCCTCTTCCTCCTCCTCCTCATCATCCTCCTCCTCCTCCTCCTCCTCCTCCTCCTCTTCCAAGCCTCTGTGGGACAAGGAGAGGGCGTGGCTATATTTGTATTTAGCGTTGCAGCAGAGAGAGAGAGAGAGAGAGAGAGAGAGAGAGAGAGAGAGAGAGAGAGAGAGAGAGAGAGAGAGAGAGAGAGAGAGAGAGAGAGAGAGAGACTATAAATGGAAACATGGTGCTATCAACACACACACACACACACACACACACACACACACACACACACACACACACACACACACACACACACACACACACACACACACACACCATAGGAGAATTAAGTCACGTGGAAAAAAGCGTGGGAGAAGGAGGAGGAGGAGGAGGAGGAGGAGGAGGAGGAGGAGGAGGAGGAGGAGGAGGAGGAGGAGGAGGAGGAGGAGGAGGAGGAGGAGGAGGAGGAGGAGGAGGAGGAGAAGGAGAAGGAGGAAGAAGAGGAGGAAGAGGAGGAGCAAGAGGAAGAGGAGCAGGAGGAAGGAGGCAAATGACGTTATTAAAGTAAAAGAAGAAAAGGAGGAAGAGAGAGAGAGAGAGAGAGAGAGAGAGAGAGAGAGAGAGAGAGAGAGAGAGAGAGAGAGAGAGAGAGAGAGAGAGAGAGAGGGTGGAAAAGAGGACACAACACCAAGATCTTTGAATATACGCCTTTACGCAACACACACACACACACACACACACACACACACACACACACACACACACACACACACACACACACACACACACACACACACACACACACACACACACACACACACACACACACACACACACACACACACACACACACACACACACACACACACACACACACACGCAATTTTCTCGCACCCTGGTAAATGTCAAGAGGAGGAGGAAGAGGTGAGAGTAGGAGTAGGAGGAGGAGGAGGAGGAGATAGGGAGGAGGAGGAGGAGGAGGAGGAGGAGGAGGAGGAGGAGGAGGAGGAGGAGGAGGAGGACTCAGTAAAACACGGTATCTCTGTAGAGTTACCGTAAGGTTACTGAGAAGAAACTATAAAAAGACTCCGATAAACATACAAATAACTGTAGATCTTCTGACCCAAGGATGACCACTTCACACACACACACACACACACACACACACACACACACACACACACACACACACACACACACACACACACACACAGAGTCAGAGAAAAGTTTTATATGATTTGTATATCACTTTCATATCACTGACTTATTATTCTTGTTCTTTTCTTTTTCCTTCTTCTTATTGTCTTCCTCATTCTTTTCTTTGCTGTTCTTCATCTTTTTTTTTCTTGTGTGTGTGTGTGTGTGTGTGTGTGTGTGTGTGTGTGTGTGTGTGTGTGTGTGTGTGTGTGTTGTTTTGTTTTTACAGATGTAATTTGCGTTTGCTTTCCCTTTCCTCCTTCATCTTCCTCC
>NC_059281.1:3098214-3118214 GCF_017591435.1 Portunus trituberculatus
TCATTAATTTCTTTTTTGTACATATGTGTAGGAGAGAGAGAGAGAGAGAGAGAGAGAGAGAGAGAGAGAGAGAGAGAGAGAGAGAGAGAGAGAGAGAACAAATTTTGTCTTTCCTCAAAAAAATCTTTAATGTTTTTAAAATCCTTTTATTGATATATATATATATATATATATATATATATATATATATATATATATATATATATATATATATATATATATATATTGCATCATCAGTTAACATTCAGAGCACTGCGTAAATAGTTAACATGAACACAGGAAAAATAATAGAGGTTCATTTAGTGTTTCCTCGAATACATGCAGAATTTGAAAAAAGAAAAACAATAATACAAAGATGAGTCTAGAAAATGTTATGGGTGATCATTGGGAGAGATCTCTAGCAGTAAACTTATCAAGCAAACAGACAAAAGCAGTAAAGATTAAGATTTAGTGTTTTCTCGACCACAGAACTAAAAAAAAAAAGAAAAAAAAGTAATACAAGATGAGTCTGAAAAAAAATTACGGACGATCAATGAGAAAGGTCTCTTAGCAGTAAAATGATCAAGTTAACACACTAAAGCAGTAAAGATTAAGATAAAACAAGACTAACATGAGCATGAAAAAGTCAAAGACGCCATTGTTCTAATTAAAACTGGTGAGAGAAACAACGATCCCTGAAGCACAAGCACTGACGTTTCGGGGCTTCATTGTTCACACGTTCCTTCACCACATAGTAATTTCGCAAAACTCCCTTGACACTTTATTAAAAGTATTCCCGCTATTGTCAATAGAACCAGACAATGTCACTGACACTAGAAGACAACGAACAGCGCCTCAGTATTGTCTTCTACTCACGTCCACGCTCCAATGTGAACTGTAAACAACAAGACTACTCCTGAATTCCGCTGTGCCAGGCGTACAAGCGATCGTCATCATTCTTCACCGTAGATTACCGAAAATCAGACTCAAGAAAAATAATAACAAGAACAAAAGGTTACTATATATCACGGGATAGGCTCAATTTCCATCTGCAAAAAGCATACACATACAAAAAAACAAAAGGTCGTTTTTGTTCTGTATAGCGTGTCGTACCACACAGCTGGCAGCAATCAGTTGTTCCTTATTTTCTCGTCTTTTCTTAGAAACTGTTGGCGATCACTGGAAGTATTTCCATTGAGGCATATACAAGTAAATATCATTAGATACCCCTCTTATTCCTTTTACCATTATTTTTACTAGGCGATGTGCTTATAATGATGAAATATTTGGTGTTCTGTTACTTTAATTATCCTACACATTTTCTCCTCTTATTCCGAGACGCTTTTGTGATAATCTCTCGTTTCCCTTCCTTTCTAACCTATTTTTCTGTTTACTAAACCGGCATCTCTCTCTCTCTCTCTCTCTCTCTCTCTCTCTCTCTCTCTCTCTCTCTCTCTTATATTTATTGATGACCTTAAGTGTAAGACTTATGGAAGCAGGAAGCAGGTACAAAAGAGAATGCACTGAGTGGCGTGTAGTCCTGCCAGAGAGACATAAACACATTCTTGCAGGTGTCAGAGTCTTGGGAATTCTAACTTAATTCCTCAAAAACGTACAATACACCTTTAAGACTTAGTACAAATAATGCTTTACATGCAAACTTAGATGGGTCAGGGTACCGGCTGCTCTAATCAATAATGTGCCTCTCCCACTCAAAACTTCTGTTATGGACGTGGATGTGTGCATCAGTGATAGAGTAAAGTGTTGTTAACAGGTATCCAATACTGTGCATAAAGCAAGAATAACAACCAGCATTCTCAAATTTTCAATTAACCCACTAAGTGTTTCTCACGTCACATGACATGCTGGCGTTGGGTACACCCAGAGGTTTCTTACGTCACATGTTTTACAAATACTCGTTTTTGCGCTAATTATTTGCCTTGTATGGGCATTAGTAAGTTTCCTGAGAGTGTCTTGCGGGAATTCTGGTACTTTCCTGCTGCCAGAGCTGTCTTCACAATCATGCACTCATGCCGACTAGACGCTCTCTGTGTGGATCCCTGTTTTGAAGAGTACCACACGCTGATACGATTCTAAAAGCCATGAACACTACACAACTTGAAATAGGTAAATAGAAATACTGTAAGGAAAAAAAAAAAAATAGTGTAAAAATAATGTAAGCAAGTGCATGCATGTTAACTGTATGGGTCTTGAGATTGCCAAAGGGTGAATTTATGTTATATGTATGATTTCATGGTACTACTTTGGTACGTGATTTACACAGTCAATGTGATCTACCAGAGTCAAATTTTATTTTGGTATGCGATCTATATGTTTCATTTATTCATAGTAGCCTAAAGACAATGTTTTATATATACATGCATTTGTGAAAAAAAGAGTTAATAAAGATAATAGTGATAACAATGATAATGAACACATCAATAGTTATGAAATAAAGTGACAGTGAAACGTATTTAGAAGCAGAGACAATGCTTACATTACGAATATTATTACTACATAACAGCACCAATGAAAAGGTTCTCAGGGCGTCTTTCAAATAAAATGTGGAAATGTAAGAAATTGTAACACTATTTTACATTGATGAGGAAATGCATGAAGCTACTTCGTCTCCAGAAATTACACAAATACCAAAAATGTATCGAGCTTTGCTGGAATTTTTTCATCATAGAGTTATGTACTAAACCCAAATAATAAAAATTAAATTTAAATAGATAAATAAATAAATAGATAGATAAATAAATAACAATGATTACGTTGTTTGTAACGAAGCTAACGATGCGATTTCATGATAACGATGCCAATTTCCTCGATAATGATGCGATTCTACGATAATGATTTTTTTTTGTTATGTAAAAGGGAGAACTGCCAAGGGCAAAAAAAAAAAAAAAAAAGTTGTATAAGAAAAAAAGGCCCAATGGAATTGCAGTCTCCAAAATAGATCGAAAGAATCAGTCAAAAGCCTGAGATAAATGTCTTGACACCTCTCTCTTAAAAGAAGTTAAGTTGTAGGAAGATGGAAGTACGGAAGTAGGCAGGGAGTTCCAGAGTTTACCAGTGAAAGGTATGAATGATTGAGAATACTAGTTAACCCTTGCGTTAGAAGGTTGGACAGAATAGGGATGAGAGGAAGAAGAAAGCCTTGTGCAGCGAGGCCACAGGAAGAGGGCATGCAGTTAGTAAGATCAATAGAACAGTTAGCATGAAAATAGAAATAAAAGATAGAAAGAGATGCAATATTTCGGCGATGAGAAAGAGGCTGAAGACAGTCAGTCAGAGGAGGGAAGTTGATGAGACGAAAAACTTTTGATTCCACCCTATCGAATAAAGCTGTATGAGTGTACCCTCCCCCACCAAACATGCGAAGAGTACTCCATACAAGGACGGATAAGGCCCTTGTACAGAGTTAGCAGATGGAGCGGCGAGAAAAACTGGCGGAGACGTCGCAGAACGCCTAACCTCATAGAAGCTGTTTTAGCAAGAGATGAGATTTGAAGATTTCAGTTAAGATTATGAGGACAGACCAAGGATATCTAGTGTGGAAGAGGAAGACAGTTGAGTGTTATTGAAGAAGAGGGGATAGTTGTCTGGAAGGTTGTGTCGAGTTGATGGATGGAGGAATTGAGTTTTTGAGGCATTGAAAACTACTAAGTATTCTCTGCCCCAATCAGAAATCTTAGAGAGATCAGAAGTCAGGCGTTCTGTGGCTTCCCTGCGTGATCTGTTGATTTCCTGAAGGGTTCGTCGTCTCTGAAAGGACGTGGAAAGATGTAGGGTGGTATCATAAGAGTAGGAGTGGATAGGGCAAGAAATTTGGTTAAGAAGGTCATTAATGAATAATAGAAAGAGAGTAGGTAATAGGACAGAATCCTGAGGAACACCGCTGTTAATAGATCTAGGAGAAGAACAGTGGCCGTCTACCGCAGCTGCAATAGAACAGTCGGAAAGGAAACTTGAGATAAAGTTGCAGAGAGAAAGATAGAATCGGTAGGAGGGCAGTTTTGAAATCAAAGCTTTATGCCAGACTCTATCAAAAGATCAGATAGAAGATTGTGAAGTGACAGATGTTTAAAAATCTTCCTATTGATAATAGATTAAAAAAACTTTAGAAAAGCAAGAGATTAAAACTATAGGGCGTTAGTTTGAGGGATTAGAACGGTCAACATTTTTAGGAACAGGCTGAATGTATATAGGCAAACTTCCAGCAAGAAGGAAAGGTAAAAGTCGACAGGCATAGTTGAAAGAGTTTGACCAGGCAAGGTGCAAGCACGGAAGCACAGTTTTTGAGAATAATAGGAGGGACCCCATCAGGTCCATAAGCCATCCGAGGGTTTAGGCCAGAGAGAGCATAGAAAACATCATTAAGAAGAATTTTGATTGAAGACATGAAATAATCAGAGGGAGGAGAAGAGGGAAGGACAAGATCTTGCAAAGTGGAGTTTTTAGCAAAGGTTTGAAAGAAGAGTTCAGCTTTAGGAGACAGATGGCAGTAGTGCCATCAGGATGAAATAAAGGAGGGAAAGATGAAGAAGTAAAGTTATTGGAGATGATTTTTGCCAGATGCCAGAAATCACGAGGGGAGTTAGAGTTTGAAAGATTTTGGCATTTTCTATTTATGAAGGAGGGTTTGGCAAGTTGAAGAACAAACTTGGCATGATTCTGGGCAGAAATATAAAGTGCTTGAGATTCAAGAGATGGAAAACTTTAGTACCTTCTGTGGGCAACCTCTCTATCACGTATAGCACGAGAACAGGTTTAAAAGGTTTAGGTTGAGAAAAAGAATGAGGAATGTACGCCTCCATGCCAGACACTATCACCTCTGTTATGCGTTCAGCACACAGAGATGGGTCTCTGACACGGAAACAGTAATCATTCCAGGGAAAATCAACATAATACCTCCTCAGGTCCCCCAACTGGCAGAGGCAAAACGCCAGAGGCACCTCCGCTTTGGGGGATCCTGAGAAGGGATTGGAGAAATAGGACAAGATACAGAAATGAGATTGTGATCGGAGGAGCCCAACGGAGAAGATAGGGTAACACTATAAGCAAAAGGATTAGAGGTAAGAAAGAGATCAAGAATGTTGGGCGTGTCTCCAAGACGGTCAGGAATACGAGTAGGGTGTTGCACCAGTTGCTCTAGGTCATGGAGGATAGCAAAGTTGAAGGCTAGTTCACCAGGATGGTCAGTGAAGGGAGAGGAAAGCCAAAGCTGGTGGTGAACATTGAAATCTCCAAGGATGGAGATCTCCGCGAAAGGGTAGAGGGACAGAATGTGCTCCACTTTGGAAGTTAAATAGTCAAAGAATTTACTATAATCAGAGGAGTTAGGAGAGATAGACAACACAGGTAAATTTAGTTAGAGAGTGACTATTGAGTCTAAGCCAGATGGTAGAAAACTCAGAAGATTCAAGAGCGTGGGCACGAGAGCAAGTTAAGTCATAGCGCTCTTAAACACAACATCTAGCTTTGGAGCGAAAAATGAAGATAGAGAAAGTAGGAGGGAACAGAGAAGGGGCTGCTGTCGGTTGCCTCAGACAGCTGTGTTTCAATGAGGAAAAGAAGATGAGGTTTAGTAGAGGAGAGGTGGTGTTCCACAGATTGAAAATTAGATCTAAGACCGCGAATGTTGCAGAAGTTAATGAAGAGAAAGTTGAGGGAGGTATCAAGACATCTTGGGTCGCCAACGAGAGAGCAGTCTGCCCTGGGGACAATTCTGGTCCCCTCCCCAGGAAGGAACTCCGAGGAGGATTTAAAGTTGCAATTTAAATTTTGAATCTTAAGTGAAGGATGTGTGTGTGGTAAGTGCATGAGAAGGAGAGTGTGAATGTCCCCTTAAGTTGTGAGACACAAAGGGAAGCGTTCAGCGGGGTCACAACTAGCTTTAATGGAAAGTTCACAGCACCCCCTGAACTAGTGCTATTAGATCTCGCTGGGAGTAAATTATCGTTTCTGTAGGTATCTAATACCTCCTCCTTGGATGAGATTACACGATAACGATGCGATTCCACGATTACGATGCGACTTTATACGATAACGATGCGATTCCACGATGTCAATGCGAGTTTCCACGGTAACGATGCGAGTTTTCATGATGGCGATGCAAGATTCCACGATAGCAATGCGATTCCACTATAACGATAGGATTACACGATATCGATGTGAGTTTCCACTATAACGATGCGAATTTCCACGATAAAGATGCGAGCTTCCACGATAACGATGCAAATTTCCACAATAACGGCACGATTTCAGTTTCTGCGATAACAATGTGATTTCACAATAACGTGGCGGGCGCGATACCTATACGCCATTTTGGTGTACTTGTCTGCACAGGTATCAGGACAAACCCTTCCTACCCAAGGGTCCTCCCCAGCAGTCCAGTGGGTGTGAGGGCAGTGACTAGGCAACCTTGCCACGCCTCACACAGATCGCCATGAACAGTGACCCGCCACACACCACGCCCCAGCCACTGTCATAAAGTGAGTCCTCTCACTCCCTACAGGACCCCCTTGTTCAGCCAGTGTCTAGTGTATGGCGCACAGCGTGCCACACAACACACCCCAGCCACTGTCATGAAGTAAGTCCTCTCATTCCTTACAGGACCCCCTTGTTCAGCTAGTGTCTAGTGCATGGCGCACAGCGTGCCACTCAACACACCCCAGTCACTGTCATGAAGTGAGTCCTCTCACCCCTACAGGACCCCCTCGTCCTGCCAGTGTGTGGTGCATGTCGCACAGCATGCCCTCGTTCATGGCGAGTTGTTTAGCCCAGTGCCATCATAAATCAGGGACCTGTACACACCCTCCACCTGAATGTATGGAAGAAGCCCTTACCTCCCCGTTAGGACTCCCCCTACGTATCTGGTGAAGGGCAGACATTGATCCCTGCTCATGGCGACCCCTTGCCTAGTGTACGGCGTTGCAAGTGGATGACTACAGTGAAACTTGAGGCCGCCAAGGAAAAGAAGGACCTACTGCCAGTTCCCTGCCTTGGGCCCCAGGACGGAACCGACAGCCACACTCCGGCATAGACATTGTCTATGCCGGAGTGAAGTGTGCTGTATTGTACGTACAGTACTTCGTTGAGTCAGGACAGAAGCTTTGACACTCGAAAAGACATCCCACTCATGTGTCAGATTCTCTAACCAAACAATCTCTCGAAACCAAGACAACTATTTTCCTTATCTCTTGATTATAAAAAAATATATATATATTTTCTTCTTGTAGATCATTAGATGAAGCGTAGACCGCATACCAAAGGAGCTCAATGACACGTACAACACATACCAAAGTGGTATCGATTTTATTTTGAAAGCGAGTTTATTTAGTTTATGTTTATAGTTTTACTGAATGAACTTATGAAATTTGGGATATGGGGAGGATATGAAGTAGCTAGAGTCAGTTCAGATGAGATGAATAAAAGAAATAGTGGGATGTAGGGCTGACACTACTTTTTGAAACTTTTATGTAAGAGGGGAAATTGGCCAAGGACAGCAACTAAAAAAAGCTCACTTAATTGCCAGTCCCCTTGCAGATCAAAGAGTCAGTCGAAAGAAAGGGACAAATGTCTTGAAGCTTCCTCTTAAAAGAAGTGAAGTTGTAGGAAGATGGAAATAAAGTAGCAGGTAGGGAGTTCCAGAGTTTACCGTAGAAAGGTATGAATGATTGAGAGTACTGGTTAACTCTTGCATTAGGAGTTGGACAGAATAAGGGTGAGAAGAAGAAGAAGAAAGCCTTGATCAGCGAGGCTGCAGGAGAAGGGGAGGCATGCAATCAGCAAGATCAAAAGAGCAGTTAGCATGAAAAATAGCGCTAGAAGATACTGTATCAAGAGATACAACATTCTCGCGGTGAGAAAGAGGCTTAAAACATTCAGTCAGAGGAGGGGAGTTGATGAGACGAAATGCCTTTGATTCCACCATATCTAACAAAACTGTATGAGTGGATCACCTCAAATATACGAAGAATACTCCATACAAGAACGGATAAGGCCTTTGTACAGATTATATATATATATATATATATATATATATATATATATATATATATATATATATATATATATATATATATATATATATATATATATATATATATATATATATATATATATATATATATATATATATATATATATATATATATATATATATATATATATATATATATATATATATATATATATATATATATATATATATATATATATATATATATATATATATATATATATATATATATATATATATATATATATATATATATATATATATATATATATATATATATATATATATATATATATATATATATATATATATATATATATATATATATATATATATATATATATATATATATATATATATCAACCTGAAATCATTAATATTTAAAATACAAAATTAAAGGCTGCTAAAGAAAAAGCATGTGCACACTCGCGGGAAGAAAGTAAAATGCTCACAATACTATTTGGCGTTGTTTTATTAACTTGCTCTTTCAAATTTACTAACATTTGTCTGATCGCATGAATTCCTTTGGCGGCATGCTGCCTGATGGCCGTAGTTTGCCCACTTCTGTGATAGATGGAGGAATTGAATTTTTAAGCATTGAACACTACTAAGTTTTTTTTTTCTCCCCAATCAGAAATCTTAGAAAGATCAGAACTAAATATTCTGTACTTGTACTCTGTCAAGAGGAGATTACACAGACATTACATCATTCAATATTGACAGATTTGTCATGGTAACTTGACAATTTCTTGGAAAGATTTATCTTAATACATCTTATTGCACAAAATACCATCTGGTATAGGCATGTTCCCTCGCCATCACCATCCCTAATACTGACCACGACATCCTTATGACCTCATCTAGTCTCTGAGGTCACATTAGGCCACAGGATCTAGCAATAGGTGAGAAATAGCCTTAAATCAATAGGTTTAACATTTTACGGTTTGTTTATGGGATTTGGGGTCTTGCAGGCTGTGGTGCCAAGACCTCTAGTGCCCTGAAGGTGCTGGCAGCAGGCAGGTTGTCAAAATAACTTCCGGCAAACTGTCCGGACATCTGAAGAAAGACCCTGGTGTTCTTGAGCGTCTTGAGAACATGCAGGTTCGTTAATGGCCGCCTGTACCACCACTTTTCTACTATACAACTCTCTTCTCTTCCCCTCATCTTTTTTTTTTTTTTTTTTTCCCTAGTCTGGGTTGTTACTGTAAATGTTGTTCCTGGGCAAAGGAAAGAGGTGTAGAAATCTATCTCTAAGGTGACATTATAAACGTAAAAATATAATAGTTACTCTTTAAGAACAATAACAGAAAATTAGTTTTTTAGGGTATACTAAACTATTTCTTGGTTGTCTCATCCTTTCTGTAACAAACCAATAACGTAAGAAAACACAGGGAAACTGGAAGACGCCATGAAAATTACATGTGGCAATCCATGCAAGGCTGCCTACTAACTCTAGTGGTGGTGTTGCTGGCGGAAGTGCTGAGGGAAATGCACAATGGCGCAATAAACTCCATGGCGACCTGCTATCTAGCGCCGCCCTCTTTCGGGAACATCTACATAACCATATCATAGGACCCGATAATATTTTGACGACAGTTTTCGAACCACAGAGCACAAAGACTTCACCATTACTGACAACTGATATAAGGCAGTCTCATTACAGCCACTAGGCACACAGAAAGCTCGAAGCCTGTGTGAATACAAAAGCCGTGTGAATACAAAATTGTCACGAACACCTGTTCTCACTCACTCTCACACATATATCCATACTCACACACACTCACACTCATACTTATACTCATACTCACACACACACGCACGCGCGTTCACACACACACACACACACACACACACAGTGTAGTGGTTAGCACGCTCGACTCACAACCGAGAGGGCCCGGGTTCGAGTCCCAGGAAGCGGTAAAGCAAATGGACAAACCTTTTAATGTGTAGCCCCTGTTCAGCTAGCAGTAAATAGGTACGGGATGTAACTCGAGGGGTTGTGGCCTCGCTTTCCCGGTGTGTGGAGTGTGTAGTGGTCTAAGTCCTACCCGAAGATCGGTCTATGAGCTCTGAGCTCGCTCCGTAATGGGGAAGACTGGCTGGGCGACCAGCAGACGTCCGTGGTGGTGAATTACACACACATACACACACACACGCGCGCGCGTGAGAAGGTAATTTGGGGGTTTATGGGGTGAATGATGCTGCACCCCAGGGAGGAAAAACAGAGGTGTGGGAAGAAAGTGTGAGATGTCGAAAATAGAAAGTTCAAGTAGAGGGAAGAAAGAGAAATATGTGGGTTTGCGAGTCTATATTATCCTGGTTTCTTATACTTTAGATCGATCACTTACGTACCTTCATATTCTCTGCTAGAGTGACTGAAAAAAATACATGAAATAAGGAATGCGGAGGCGACGTGAAGGTAAATCCTATTCTAACTAGACACGAGAACATGAAGATAAACAACAGGTACGAAAACATTTGGCTGTAATTTTCTATCCTCAATATTAAAGCCCTTATATGAGATCAGCGCCGCCTCGCCTCACCACAGCGAAACACGTAAGGGCCCTCAGCTAATTAAATATTTGTGTGAGTTTCCCTCTAATGGTGAACTTGCATCAATGACACCCGCTAATGAGTCACGATTGAACACGAGTGGTATTGCTGATTACACCTCGGCGATCCCTGAGTGATGAGGGCGACCGATTGCACCCTAATTAGTCCCCGTCACCCCGGAAATCATCCCGGAAATGTTGGCCGGTTATTAAAAGCAACCACTGTGGTGACTGAAGAACGTAAGGTGGCCATGACAGTGACTGGTGCGTATGCATTCATATCCATCCTCTCTCTCTCTCTCTCTTTCTCGTTTCAAATTGACTGTAATCGCGTGAAAACACAAAATTGGTTGGTGCTGGATGATTAAGATTACATTGTGAGAGAGAGAGAGAGAGAGAGAGAGAGAGAGAGAGAGAGAGAGAGAGAGAGAGAGAGAGAGAGAGAGAGAGAGAGAGAGAGAGAGAGAGAGAGAGAGAGAGAGAGAGAGAGAGAGAGAGAGAGAGAGAGAGAAAAATTTGTTACTACTACCACTGCTGTCATGTCCGTACCTCGCCTCTCACCCCCCCACTGCCGTTGTGGATACTCCAGAGAAGAGCTGGAGATGTAATCAGAAAACAGATATCTTCAGCCTTGAAAGGCCTTCGCCGTGCTACAGATCGATCGGGAGAACAGAATGCAGCGCTTTAACCTAAATGATCATCCTGTTTATGGTTCTCTCTGGGCCATAGGCCGAATTCAGAAAGCACTTAACATCCTCTAGAGTTTATGTAAAGACAGGTTCTCAAGTATCAATATGCGGCTGGAAATGCTAGCCGCTAGAAGTATCGACAGAGACCTGCTAGCTGGAACACATTCACACAAAGCAGCTGGGAAGTATCGGCTGGTTGTCGGTGTTTTGGTGGCATCTGGGGATTTTGGCGAGTTTGACAACCATGGTATTAAGAGTTCTGGTGTATTGTGGTGGTGGAGTGGTGATGTTTTGGGTATAATAAGGTGTAATATTGCACGGTAGACAGTGCCCAAGGGACATTTGTACCTGTAGTGATTATAGGGAGATAAGGAGTGTGGGGAGATTTGCTGTGTTGTGAAGGAGAGATTTCAGTTGTGTTTGTATATAAGTAAAGTATGTAAGCTTTGTACCATTAAGAACATATTCGTCTTTTGTGTTAATATTTGTATTGTTGCCCACACACAATTAATAATAAGTGCAGGTACCAGGGTGGAGAGTGCTGTCAAGGTATAGTTAAGGGAAAGAGAGAGATTAATTATTTTTCTTTTATGTACTGCCGCCTCGGAGAAGTCCAGTGAGTATTTTGGCACCCTTAAAATTTAGACCTTTAAAACCTTGTGGGACTAGTGTACTGTCCACTCTTGGAAGGAAAGCCGAGACGTGACAAAGTAAATGTTAACTTCTTCGCATGTTTCATTTTGATAAATCATATGGCAAATTATTTTCACCAACTTTGCTGTAACACGTTATTGGGACCACAATAACTATGAGCAGGAATAACTTGTTATCTCAGAATTTACTTTAGGAATAACATCTTTGATCGTTGGACGGTTCAAACGGTCTAGAGGACGTTGGCGAATTGGCGCACCTGAGACCTCAGAAATAAGTGGTTTGCCATACAAATGAACCACAAAATCAATCAAGTCACATAAAACATCAGAATATCTCATTTTCTTTCAAATACTACTACAAGAGAACTTTTTGCAACAAATTAACCAAAAACCCCATTCCTGAGGTAACAAACACTCAAAAAATTATTTTTTATTGCATTGTATGTGTACGCCTTGAACTTCAACAATTTCTTCGTGGAATGATTTTTTTCTCTGTCACAGTGACTTCTAAAACTAAAATTATGCAAGCACCGTGGTGATGGGTTGGTTTTTTACAATGCGACTTACCTGTGTCTTCGATGTGCCGCACATGTCTGGCAAACTTGGTCTTACAATGCGCCCTCATATCCTTTTTTTTTTTCTTTATGCACGAAGAGAAACTGGCCAAGGGCAACAAACAATATAAAAAAAAAAAAGAACTTCCGGATTGTCAGTTCCCTTAAAGAGAATATGAGTTATCAAAATACAGGGACAAATGTCTTGAAACCTCCCTCTTAAAAAAAGTCAAGTCGTAGGAAGATGGAAATACAAAAGCAGGCAGGGAGTTCCAAAGTTTACCAGCGAAAGGTATGAATAACATAACATAACATATAACATAAATAATAGGATAACAAAGGGCCACCAGGGCCCATCTAGGTTATCCTGTATCAGTCGCACAGCGACCTCGTCATCAGTACTTAAAGATACACTTACAAGTACACAATACATTATATACTAATTCTAAATATTTGGCCCATTAACAAGGGTAAGTCTTGCAGCAAAATCCTCTACAATTTGTGGTCCCCATACATGGGGATCATGTCTTGTTTAACTATAGTAAATTTCTTATAAAAACTATCATGCAGCGCTATACATAATTATAAATCTAATAAATTTAAGTGCTTATCTAATCTGTTTTTAAACATTGTCAAACTAGTGCTATTTACAACCGTCTCTGACAATGCATTCCAGAAGTCTACCACCCTATGACTAAAGAAATATTTTCTTATATCTAACCTGCAGCCTTGCTTTCTAATCTTCCTGCCATGATTTCTAGTCCTACTTCCCTCCTCTAAGGTAAAGAAAGATCTCACATCTATGTAGTTTGTATCTGAGAACATTTTAAATAACTCTATCATATCCCTCTTATACATCTCCTCTCAAATGAAAACATGTTTAATTCCTTTAATCTATCTCTATACTCCAGGCGCTTTAATGCTGGTATCATCCTAGTTGCTCTTCTCTGAACTGCTTCTAACATGTTGATATCCTGCCTATAGTGGGGTGACCAGGCCTGTATGCAATACTCTAAATGGGGCCTAACATAGGAATTATATAAGCTACGCACCACTTCCTTACTTTTATAACTAACATTTCTATTTATAAAACCCAGGATCCTATTTGCCCTATTTCTTGCTTCTAAACATTGCTTTGAAAATTTCATAGTCCTGTCTATCACTACTCCTAAATCCTTTCCTTCCTCTACTGCCTCTAGCCAACATCCCTCCATCTCATAGTTAAAGTTTGTGTTGTCTTTACCTAAATGCATAACCTGACACTTTTAGAATTAAACTCCATCTGCCACCTGTCTGCCCATGCTATCAGCCTGTCCAGGTCTCGTTGTATTCTGTAATTGTCCTTTTCACCCTGTACTGCACATGCTATCTTAGTATCATCTGCAAACTTTGATACTTTGCTACTAATTCCTATATCTAAATCGTTAATGTACACCAAGAAAAGAAGAGGTCCTAGCACTGATCCTTGGGGTACCCACTAACCACTTCCTTCCACTCAGACATTGCCCCATTTAATACTACTCTCTGTTTCCTATCAGAAAGCCATTCACTAATCCAATCAACTAACCTACCCCCTATCCCATGTAGTCTCAATTTGTACACTAGCCTCCTATGCGGTACCTTATCAAACGCCTTGCTAAAATCTAGATATATAACATCTATGCTATTTCCATCATCTAACTCCTTGGTAATATATTCTAAGATATCGAGCAAATTTGTAAGACAGGACCTCCCTGATCTAAAGCCATGTTGGGTATCTCTAATTAATCTATTCTCATTTAAATGCTCCCAAATACTACCCTTAATGATTTTCTCTAGTATCTTACATACTATACTAGTTAAACTGATCGGTCTATAATTATTCGCATCATCCTTCCTACCTTTTTAAATATTGGAGTAACATTAGCTAACTTCCAGTCCTGAGGTATCTCAGCAAACCTAAGTGATCTTTCAAAGATTAACTTAAGTGCTTCAGAAATACTGTCTACACCCTCCCTAAGTACTCTGGCATGTAGCTCATCAGGACCACTAGCTTTCCTATCGTCTAGTTCAAGAATAAATTTCCTAATAATTCCCGGTTTTATATCAATATTTTCTAAAGCTCTTAAACTACTCGTCGCACTGTTTGTAACAGGATTTCCTATTCTTTCCTAGTAAATACTGAAGAAAATTGTTCATTCAATAATTCTACTATGTCTTCATTTTGATCCACTACTACACCATCTTTTCTGAGTGGTCCAATCCTATCCTTATTTCTTTTATCACTGACCTTGTAATAACTATATAATTTTTGGGATCTTTACTCCCAGCTCTAGCTAGTTTTATCTCTGCCTGCCTTTTACTTTTTTTATAACCTTACTCAAATCATCTCTGACCTGTCTGTACCTAATCAAATCTACATCTTCCCACTTTTCTGCAACTCTCTGTATGCCCTCTTCTTCTCTCTGATCTGGCTACCTATCTCATGAGTCCACCATAATGGCTTCCTGTTTCTCTGCCTTATATCTTTGTAAGGGATACACTGCATCACTATACCCTTTACTACAACCTTAAAAATATCCCACATCTCCTGTGCAGTTTTATTTCCAAAACTATCTTCCCAGTTTACCTCTCCTAATAACTGACGTAACCTACCATAATTGCCTTTCTGATAGTTTGGGACTCTAGTCTTATTCACTATATTATCCCTACTGGAATTAATGATAAATCTAATTATATGATGGTCACTGTTTGCTAAAGTCTCTCCTACCTCAACTTCCTTTAAACAATGCTCAATATTTGTTAGTACTATGTCTAAAACCTTCCTCCCCCTAGTAGGTTTATCTACCATCTGCACTAAATAGTTATCCTGAAAACTTTCCATAAACTTATTTTCACTAGCATCTCCTACCATCCTCTCCCAGTTTACTGACTTAAGATTAAAATCCCTAAGATAATTGTCTGACTAGTACACCCCTATTTATCTCATCTACCATAAGGTTGTCTACATCTGCTGACTGGTTAGGTGGTCTATAAAAAGCTCCTACTCTAATAACCTTACTTTTGTTTACTCTAACATCCAGCCATAAGGACTCTACTCTGTTATCTACCTTAATACCATTAACCTGACTGGAAATGAAGGATTTTTTTACATAAATAACTACTCCTCCACCTATCCTACCAATTCTCTGGTGTAAATACATAATGTATCCATCTACTTCATATTCTTTCCTATTTTCCTAAACTTTTCCTCATTTACCCATGCCTCTGTGACACATACAACATCTAAGTCCTCCTCAACTATATAACTAGATAACTCGTCCTTCTTGTTCCTAAGACTCCTGGCATTTACATAAAAACATTTAAGTCCTGCTACCTTCCTAGATGCTGTCTCCTTATTTGGAATCCTAATCTTATTCTCTCCTATTTGCACCTGGAAATCTTTCCTAATCTTTTCACTATCTCTGTTTATCCTATCTAATTTATGTCTAGCATCTTTCTTCTGGAATGCATTTGCTACCTCACCCCCTACACTCCATCCCAACTCCCCCTCCAGACATCCACTCAGCACATCCACACCCTTCCTACTCAGATGCACACCATCCCTAGCATACAAATCCCTTCGCCCATAGAACCTATCCCATACATCCACAAAGCTGACACCCACATCCTTACACATCCCTTTTACCCGATCATTCACACCAATGGCTCTAGACAACCATTCCCTGCTAACATACACACGAGGCAAGATTCCTGACACTACACACCTCCTACCACTCTCCCTTATCTTGCCTAACATTTCCCGAAATCTTGCCACTAACTCCTCCGACCCACCTGCTCTGACATCGTTCCCACCTACGTGCAAAACTACTACACCCTCCCTCTCCATCCCCCCAACCCTCTTCTGCACCTCCTCACTCACTGCCTTCACACCTGCACCAGGCATACACACGTTCGTCCTCCTATCACTCGCCACCGCAGCTACACAGATTGATAGTACTGGTTAACTCTTAGATTAGAGAGCTGGACAGAATAAGGGTGAGAGGAAGATGAAAGCCTTGTGCAGCGGAGCCACAGGAAGAGGGGTGACATTCAGTTAGCAAGATCAGTAGAGCAGTTAGCATGAAAATAGCGATTAAAGATAGCAAGAGATGCAACATTCCGGCGGTGAAAAAGAGGCTGAAAACAGTCAGTCAGAGGAGGGGAGTTGATGAGACGACAAGTTTTTTTTATTCCACCCTATCTAACAAAACTGTGTGAGTGGAACACCCCCAAACATGCGAAGAGTACTCCATACAACAAGGGTTCTCAACCTGGGATACGCGTACCCCCCAGGGGTACGTGAGAGGAATTTTGGGAGTACGTGGCAGGTTTCTCAAAATACTTAATTTCTGAATAACTGCAAGCCTGTTTGTAGCATTCAATGTGCACGCCTACATGTGCTAGGCTAGATGTGTCCTCCACTAAAACCAGGACACGTTAACAACGTTAACAAGGAAACTCTTGGAGTTATGTCACTTGAGAGAAAGCTCACTTAGAGTACAGTTGCCACACAACCTTGCAAACTTATAATATTTAGTTCTGATTTATTATTTTTATATGCTATTCACACACACACAATGACTTTCATATCACTGTTACTAGTTACAAGTTGCAACTAGCTCCAAGCAACACTAGTTCACTGCCACAATGATCGAAAACTGTCTAATATAGTTCCATTTCGGTAAATGTATTGCATGCTATAGTCACATAGTGTTTCCCTGTGAAGTACTAATTCCTATCGACACTATCTCATAATGGCATACTCATATTAATTGAAAATTTTGTCTGCTTCATATATAACACAATGTAAACTTAATAAACTAAGTCAATAAACCATGCATTTATTTTTACTCTTCCTGACTCTACATTGTGGGTAAGGGGTACGTGACCAATACTGAAAGACTTCAAGGGGTACATAAGATTAAAAAAGGTTGAAAACCCCTGCCATACAAGGACGGATAAGGCCCTTGTACAAAGTTAGCAGTTGGAGGGGCGAAAAAAAAACTGGCGGAGACGCCTCAGAGCGCCTAACTACATAGGAGCTGCTTTAGCAAGAGATGAGATGTGAAGTTTCCAGTTTAGATTATGAGGATATTCAGTGTGGAAAATGAGGACAGCTGAATGTCATTGAAGAAGAGGGCATAGTTGTCTGGAAGGTTGTGTCGAGTTGATAGATGGAGGATGTACATCATCCTCATTTCATTCAGGGTTCTTGGCACTCTGGACTCTGCCAAGCTCTCTCATTTCTCTAATGGGTGATGCCTGGCCTGTACTGTGGTCTAGCTTATCTGTAATAACAGGTAACCTTGGCTTTACCTCGTGAATCATGCGTAGCATCTCTCCACGGGTAAAGTTTGGTCGACGCACTCCTGCTGGTGGTAGCGAGGCAGTCATCTTGAAGACAAAAGGAGAGACATATGAGGGCACGAGAGAGATAATGTTGATATACAGCATGTAAAAGTTGCATCGCACTTACATACATAATCTTTCTGAATCTGGCCCCAGCAAGCCATTTTTTCATCAAGCAGCATGAAGGGAGAGTGATCAGCCGGTGTGGTGAAAGCTAACTGGCTCATGAACCACTGCTCGTACGTAGATTCGTAACAAGGTCGGTAGCTGCTGCCCCGTCCATGCGAGACTCGGGCAAAAAGGAAACCAACCATCCTTCCTCCCTCCTTCTCCCCTCAGGCACTCTCCATAAGCACTGAGGTGTGAAGGCTGAGACATGACGATCGGACGATACGACCTATGGACGATTACACCAGCACACAACTCACCAGGAGCACTCTCTACTGAACCAGTGAATAATTGGGTGAAATATGAGAAACACTGTCAAGTAACGTGTATGTACAAGTGGAAGTGAAATGTGAATCAATGAACAATAGTATAGACGTCATTGGGTATTGTTATGTACTGTACGTGTACAGTAAAGCAACATTAATATCTACTTCAGTTGTCAATGGTTCCGTTGACAACTGGTTTTCGCTGGCTTAGTAAACATTGATGCAATCATTGTCCTATGAGCGGGATGCATCTGTAGCCGTGAGAGGCGTTCCTGGCCTGAGGACGGAGCCACTGACCGGGAGCTATGGAAAGTAGAAAACGTCACTACTATAATGATCGCAAACTTCTATATTCTTTATAGTTCAGAAGCCCCGGTCACCACACTGCTGCTACATCAATGTCAGACAAGCTTTACTCTGTACAGAAAAATAACGACAGTATACAGTAATTGCTTTGACTGAAAAATGAATAAAATTCTACGCCCCACGTCCATTCCATGAGAACCATCACCAGACAACCCAACACAGACACGCAGCCAAACGAAATGAAGCCAGTCTCAGTACAATAGCACTGGTTGCTTCTCAATTACTCACGCTCCTAACAATGCACGCTGATGTCCAATTATTACAGTGAATTTATCTTCAATCTTCTTACATTACTGAGTCTATTCGGTTCCGCTATAAAAGGGTGGGTGGGGAGAGGGGAGAGAAGGGAAGAGAACAACGGGGACAGGGATCGGAAGTGTGGGAAGAGAGGAGGGTGGGCGTGGTGTGCGAGGAGAGGGCCGGGGCGGAGAGGGGAGAACAGGAATGGACGAATCAAATAGAAAACGGAGGAAAAGGGAATCATAAAAAGGACTCATTACAGAACCAGGAAGAGGAGAGGCAGTAAAGTGATGTCTCTTCCTTGTCGACTGCGATTGTATTCTCAGTTATTCTAAAAGCCTTACCTCGAATGCTCTAGTGGGCAGTCTGTGGTTTTCAGGGGCGTACAAGCAGATATGATAGGACGAGTCATGGCAAGCTAAAACCTTACCTCACCTCACCTCACCTCTTACTTCATGTCTTCCCCTTCCCCTCTCCCATATCCTCAAACACATAGTAAAGAAACACATCTCATAAGCACCTCACAACATCATTTTTACACACACACACACACACACACACACACACACACACTTACCTGATCCAAGAACACTTGAGTACCACGAGCGACATGGACACCCAAACATTATACATAGACAAGAGCGACAGGAAGACGCTCTTGAAATTGCCGCGAGCAGCAGCAGCAGCAGCAGCAACAGCAGGTATCTCTCGCTCCCCACAGTGCCATCTATCGAGTACCAGCATATACAGTGGGAAATTTTAAGGTAGACTTTGAATTGTGTTATGCTTCGTCTTTTAAGGGGAGACATATCTTTTACCTTCATTCAGTCTGGCTTCCATACGCAACTCAGTATACATCTGCACGATTTGAAATACAAGACATTCTTTTACTTTAGATATGAATAAGTGCTTTTCTACATTTGACATTAAGGAATTATTTCTCAGGTATTGATTGGGAAAAAAACATCTACACGCAACTGATGACAAAACTGCTGCTATAAATAGTTTGTGCTTAATTTAGTTTAATGTTAAATGACCTATATCTTTCAAATCTGACGCGCAACATGCTGCAACCCACTCAAAAGATCTGAAAGGCACAATAGACAACATGGCAGTTTTCAGACAACGCAAATTGAT
>NC_059281.1:3125714-3128214 GCF_017591435.1 Portunus trituberculatus
CTGGCAAAGAAAATGTTTTTTTCTAATTAAGTTGACAATATATATTTTTTTTATAAATGTTGTTACGAATGTGCATACGTATGTGTGTGTGTGTGTGTGTGTGTGTGTGTGTGTGTGTGTGTGTGTGTGTGTGCGAAATTGTAATGGGGAGTTTTCAAAACTAGTGGTTGTCACCAGGTGGCAGCACAGTACGTGTCCCATTCGCTCTCACAGGGGTAACATAGAACATACCTGCAATGTCATTCTATAAACACATAGATGTAATAATTCGTTGTAATATATTTTTCTACATAGTTTCTTCTAAGTAGTAACAGGCAAAATCAAACCCTATTCATGAACAAAACAAATGTATACAGGTTGCTTTTCTCGTGAATTGGCATTGAGGCTTGTTTGGTCATCTTCACATTTCCCAAACAGTGCACCCTTGATCGCAAATTTATTAATCCAGCCCACATTAAAATTGAAGACAACATGTGTGTGTCACTTGAAAGTCCAAACCACACAGATCAACTTACTAGTATATGGAATTAACAATTCTAATTAGGAATAGGCAACTCGAGTATCCTGGCGAGAGTGTTGCTGCCCGCCCATCTGTTTAACTTAAACACGCGGTTGGACAAATAGTTAATTCCTGTTGTAATGTCCATACCACTATGGCATGAGGAGGAGGAAAGCTTCACATATTTCTCTTTCCTCACTCTACAGCTGTCCAGTGATATTCTTGATCTTGATCTTGATCAGGTGGCTCGGGATCGCTCCGAAGCCAGGCCTTTGGATCGGCTGCTCCTGTAGAGGACAAAAAAAGACACAAAACAGAAAAAGAAAGAAAAAAAAGTAACATTCTCTTCGTTAGTGATCCCTACACCTCGCTCGCCACATTCTTTCCAGATACTCCTTCACAGCCTCCATCATCCTTTCACTCGTCTCTCTACACAGTCCCAGCAGCAACACCATCCATTCCCTTCCTGTCTTCTCCACTCTTTCATTCCTATTATGCCCTAATTCACTCAAGATCACTTGCATCATCTCATGCCTGTCTCTCTCATACTTCTCACACTCCAGCATGACATGCTCCACCGTCTCGCCCTCCCCTATGTCACACATCTGGCACACCTTGCTGCGGGACTCAGACCACCTGTAGTTCCTTGCATTCACATCCATACACTGTGCCCTCGCTCTAAAGAGATCACCACCCAGGCTGCCATCATACCACCTTTCATACATCGGGGTTTCCTTTTCCTTGTACCATTCCAGAATACTCTTTCGTTCCATCTCATTCTTCCATATATTCAGTCCCACCCACTTCACCTCTCTATCTCACTCTTTCATTTCCTCGCATGCCATTCAGTTCCTGTTCTGCCTCCCCTTGTCACGATCCATTCACGCTCATTTTGATTCCTCCCAACCATTCTCATCCCCCATACCACTTGTAATCCACTCCTCTCTGTCATTCTCATGCACCTCTTTCACTGACTCCCACCTAAGTGTGGCTTTAACTAGTCTTTCCCTAAAAGTGCTCCATCCCATATCACCTCTCAAAGCTTCTACTGCTGTGTACCTCGGTGTATTCAGTGCCATTCTACCTATTCTATTCTGTCCCACTTCTAGCTTGTCAATTTCACTTTCATTCCATGCAATCACGTCCATACTATACATTATACTGGGCACCGCCACACTCTTCCACACCTCTCTCAGCACATCATATTTGCTTGCTCTCATTCTTGCTGCACTTGCTGCATCTTGATCTTGATGCAAGCAATGTTAAAATTCCCACGAAAATAACTACGTATACCCATATATCACGATGTTACTGAGTAAGCTGGGTGATACTTTAGAGTACAGTCAAAGGTTCTATCTTTTTCATTGCTTAAATCAATAGATTTTAGACTTGTAATATGCCGTATTTAAGATATTGATAGCAGTATTACAAGATAATCACAAAAAAATAATATGCCGTATTTAAGATATTAATAGCAGTATTACAAGATAATCACAAAAAATATTTCTGTTTTGACCAATTTTTCCCAAAATTGTCCATACAGGATATTTAAAAGTAGATACAGAATGTCAACAGTATCATCGCAATCAATGTTCTATGCACCTGCATGTACGTACCTGGGATTCAATATAACAATAAACTGGCTCATGTCAGCAAGAGACATGTAGCAGCGGTGACATCTGGTGGATTAGTTCTGAAAACTCCCCATTGTTTGTGCAGTGTAGGTATGAGAAAAAGCGGAGAGCAGAACGAACGCGTATGAGACGGGTGAAAGACGGGTGAATCACCTAGTGATGTGCAGTATCGACAAAAAGCTCGGTATAGGTATTACCTATATTCTGAAATGTACCGATACCGTTCTTTTCGATATGAAATTACGATATCGATATACCGATAGCAAATTAAAAATACCAGTAATACCGGTATCATTTTCCATTTCTTTTAACTGAAAAAAAATCCCTTTATCTAACATTTTCGGACAGTATGTAAATACAATCACAC
>NC_059281.1:3133214-3140714 GCF_017591435.1 Portunus trituberculatus
CACAGGGAGGGTTCCCACAGGCGGCTCTAGACACGAGGAATCCCACCTTTCTAATGTTTTTTTAATCTCATCTACTACTATTTTCACACCATGACTGATCTTCCTCCTAGGCTACTCTTGATTATATCTTATTATCGTTGTTTATCATCGTTGGCAATATCAATGTTCGCATTAAGATTGACAGCTGTCACTGTCTATTGAACTTTTGGTGCGGCATGAACACAGTTATGGAAGCAATGTGTTCGTGTACATCTTGTGTAGCCTCAGCTGTGTTGGGGTTCCCATGGCCTAGTGGAACCTGAACATAAGATGGTGAAATAGACCAACCTTGCGAACTATATTGTTGGTCCTCGTGGCATAGTGGGTAGAGTGATGACATTTGGCATTGGCGTGAGAGAAGCGTGGGTTCAAAACCCGCTCGGAACTTGCAAAATAAGAACTGAATAATTATCATGATCACTCCTTCACAATAAGGTGATGGAACTACCCAGGGGAGAGCTGCCCTCCCCAAGCTGGGAACTACAAGGACTACCAAACTGTTTGACTCGCTCAACTATTTAGCTTAACAAAAAGCTAGGATAGGTTAGGTTAGGATAGCTAATAAGAGAGTGTCAGTATTTGGTCTACGTAGTGACCAGAATAAGGTGGAGGATGCAGAAGAAGAGGACCAACAGCAGCAGCAGCAGAGGAAGAAGAAGAGGATCACCGCCACTACCAGCAACAAAGGAAGAAGACTACCGTCAGCAGCAGTAGAAGAAGAAGAATACCGGCAGGAGCAGCATCAGCAGGTAACTGTATGACATCTATGTTCTGTGTATCTATGTATCTAATCCATTACTTGTCTCTCCCATACAGGTGTTGCGCAACGGTAGCAGCAGCAGAGGACCGGCCAGCAGAAACAGCAGGTAAGTGCATGACTCTATGTTCTACGTATCTATGTTCTACGTGTATCTGTGTTCTATGTTCTATGTATCTATGTACTAATCCATTACTTGTCTCTCCCATACAGGTGCAGTAAAAGAAGAAGAGGACCATCACCACCAGCAGAGGAAGATGAAGAGGACCACCACCAGCAGCAGAGGAAGACCACCGCCAGCAGCAGCAGCAGGGGAAGAAGAATACCAACAGGAGCAGCAGCAACATCAGCATCAGCAGGTAAGTGTATGACATCTATGTTCTGTGTATCTAATCCATTACTTGTTGTCTCTCCCATACAGGTGCAGCGGTAGCAGCAGCAGAGGACCAGGGAGCAGGAGGAGCAGCAGAAACATCAGGTAAGTGCATGACTCTGTTCTATGTATCTATGTTCTATGTGTACCTATGTTCTATGTATCTATCCATTACTTGTCTCTCCCATACAGGTGCAGCAGCAGCAGTAAAAGAAGAAGAGGACCGAGAAGCAGCAGAAGCAGGAGCAGCAGCAACATCAGCAGCAGCAGGACCAGCAGGTAAGTGCATGATATCTTTGTATCTATGTTCTATGTATCTACTATGTACGTACTAATCCATTACTTGTCTCTCCCATACAGGTACAGCGGCAGCAGCAGCAGAGGAAGAAAAGGTTCCGACAGGAAGCAGCAGCAGGAGGAGCAGGAGCAACATCAGCAGCAACAGGTAAGTGCATGACATCTCCCATACTAATCCATTACTTGTCTCTCCCATACAGGTACAGCAGCGGCGGCAGCAGCAGCAGCAGCAGCAGAGGAAGAAGAAGAGGACCATCGCCATCATCAGCAGCAGCAGTGGAAAAAGAGGACCATCACCACCGAACTGAGCCTGACAACTTCAAGCGTCACCAAACCGACTGACTCAAGCATAGGATAGATATATAGGAAAGGATAGGTTAGGTTAGGTTAGGCTAGGATAGTTAGTCAGTTAGGTGGCCCATGTACTTGTTAGGGTCAGGAGGAGGAAGAAGAAGAAGCAACAGCAGCAGACGAAGAAGAGAAGCACCGCCACCAGTACCACCAGAGGAAGATGAAGAAGAGGACCGATCAACAGCAGGTAAGTGCATGACATCTAAACCATTACTTGTCTCTCCCACACAGGTACAGCAGCAGCAGCAGAAACAGTAGCAGCAGCAGCAGCAGGAAGAAGAGGACCGACCAGCAGCAGCAGCAGGAGCAGGAGTAGCACCAGGAACAGAACATACATACATCTATGTATGTATGTTCTATGTGTGTATCTATGTTCTATGTATTAATTATTTGTCTCTCCCATACAGGTGCAGCAGCAGCAGAGGAAGAAGAGGACCGACCAATACCAGCAGTAGCAGCTGCAGAAGCAGGAGCAGCAACAACATCAGCAGCAGCAGGAACAGCAGGTAAGTCCATGACATCTATGATTTATGTTCTGTGCATCTATGTTCTATCTTAGCACGTAAGTAGTAGTAGTAGTAGTAGTAGTAGTAGTAGTAGTAGTAGTAGTAGTAGTAGTAGTAGTAGTAGTAGTAGTAGTAGTAGTAGTAGTAGTAGTATATATATATATATATATATATATATATATATATATATATATATATATATATATATATATATATATATATATATATATATATATATATATTATCATATGGCGTGGTGGAGATATTCACAATTCAATGTGAATTCTGGTGTCCTGACCGTTATGGCTCCTCATTTAACATGAGGCCAAGGCCGGGAGGCCCAACGCCCACGGAGGCACTGATGTCCCCTGACTTCCCTCTCCATCCCACCACCCTTTAAATATACATAAATAGTACACAATGCATGCATACATATATACATAAATAAACATACATTTTTTTTTTATGTAGGAGAGAAGGCCAGCTAAGGGCAACACAATGTTAAAAAAAAAAAAAGAGGTCCACTTGATGCTGGTTCTCTAAAAGATAAAAAAAAGGTTATCCAAAATTAGGGAGCAAATGTCTTGACACCTCTCTCTTAAAAGAAGTTAAGTCGTAGAAAGACAGAAATACAGAAGCAGGCAGGGAGTTCCAGAGTTTACTAGTGAAAGGTATGAATGATTGAGAATACTGGTTAGCCCTTGCGTTAGAGAGTTGGACAGAAAAGGGATGAGAAGAAGAAGAAAGCCTTGTGTAGCGAGGCCACAGGAGGAGGGGAGGCATGCAGTTAGCAAGATCAGTAGGGTAGTTACCATGAAAACAGCGATAAAAGATAGAAACAGATGCAACATTTCGCCGGTGAGAAGGAGGCTAAAGACAGTCATTCAGAGGAAGAGAGTTGATGAAACGAAAAGCTTTTGATTCTACCCTATCTAATAAAACTATGTGAGTGGAACAACCCCAAACATGCGAAGAGGGACGAGAAAAACTGGCGAAGACGCCACAGAACGCTTAACTTTAACCAGACATAAAATGTGAAGTTTCAGTTAAGATTATGAGTAAAGGACAGACCGACGATATTCAGTGTGGAAGAGGAAAACAGTTGAGTGTTATTGAAGAAGAGGGGATAGTTGTCTGGAAGTCTGTGTCGAGTTGATAGATGGGGGAATTGAGTTTTTGAGGCATTGAAAACTACTAGATTTTTTCTGCCCCAATCGAAAATCTTAGAAAGATAAGAAGTCAGGCGTTCTGTGATCTGTTGACTTCCTGAAGGGTTGGACGTCTCTGAAAGGACGTGGAAAGATGTAGGATGGTATCATCAGCGCAGGAGTGGATAGGGCAAGACGTTTGGTTAAGATCATTAATGAACAATAGAAAGAGAGTGGATGACACGACAGAACCCTGAAGAACACCACTATTGATAGATTTAGGAGAAGAACAGTGGCCGTCTACTGCTGCAATAGAATGGTCTGAAAGGGAACTAGAGATAAATTAGCAGAGAAGAATAGAAACCGTAGGAGGGCAGTTTGAAAATCAAAGCTTTTATGCCAGACTCTATCAAAAGCTATTGATATGTCTAATGCGACAGCAAAAGTTTCACCGAAATCTCTAAAAGGGGATGACCAAGACTCAGTAAGGAAAGCCAGATCACCAGTAGAGCAACCTTGACGGAAGCCATACTGGCGATCAGATAGAAGATTGTGAAGTGACAGATGTTTAAGAATCTTCCTATTCAGGATTTAAAAACTTTAGACAAGCAAGAGATTAAAGCTATAGGACGGTAGTTTGAGGGATTAGAACGGTCACCCTTTTTAGGAACAGGCTGAATGTAGGCAAACTTCCAGCAAGAAGGAAAGGTAGAAGTTGATAGACAAAGTTGAAAGAGTTTGGCCAGGCAAGGTGCAAGCACAGAAGCACAGTTTTTGAGAACAATAGGAGGGACCCCATCAGGTCCATAAGCCTTCCGAGGGTTTAGGCCAGCGAGGGCATGGAAAACATCATTACGAAGAATTTTGATTGAAGACATGAAATAGTCAGAGGGAGGAGGAGAGGAGGACAAGCCCAGAATCATCCAAGGTGGAGTTGTTAGCAAAGGTTTGAGAGAAGAGTTCAGCTTTAGAGACAGAAGAGATGGCAGTGGTGCCATCAGGATGAAATAAAGGAGGAAAGATGAAGAAGTGAAGTTATTGGAGATGTTTTGGCTAGATGCCAGAAGTCTCGAGGGGAGTTTGAGTTTGAAAGATTTTGACATTTTCTATTTATGAAGAGTGTTTGGCAAGTTGAAGAACAGACTTGGCATGATTCCAGGCAGAAATATAAAGTGCGTGAGATTCAGGAGATGGAAGGCTCAAGTACCTTTTGTGGGCAACCTCTCTATCATGTATAGCACGAGAACAGGCTGAGTTAAACCAAGGTTTAGAAGGTTTAGGTTACAAGTACACAATACATTATATACTAATTCTAAATATTTGGCCCATTAAAGAATGAGGAATGTACGCCTGCAGCGCTATACATAATTATAAATCTAATAAATTTAAGTGCTTATCTAATCTGTTTTAAACATTGTCAAACTAGTGCTATTTACAACCGTCTCTGGCAATGCATTCCAGAAGTCTACCACCCTATGACTAAAGAAATATTTTCTTATATCTAACCTGCAGCCTTGCTTTCTAATCTTCCTGCCATGATTTCTAGTCCTACTTCCTCCTCTAAGGTAAAGAAAGATCTCACATCTATGTAGTTTGTATCTGAGAACATTTTAAATAACTCTATCATATCCTCTTATACATCTCCTCTCAAATGAAAACATGTTTAATTCCTTTAATCTATCTCTATACTCCAGGCGCTTTAATGCTGGTATCATCCTAGATGCTCTTCTCTGAACTGCTTCTAACATGTTGATATCCTGCCTATAGTGGGGTGACCAGGCCTGTATGCAATACTCTAAATGGGGCCTAACATAGGAATTATATAAGCTACGCACCACTTCCTTACTTTTATAACTAACATTTCTATTTATAAAACCCAGGATCCTATTTGCCCTATTTCTTGCTTCTAAACATTGCTTTGAAAATGCCAGACACTATCACCTCTGTTATGCGTTCAGCACACAGAGATGGGTCTCTGACACAGAAAAAGTAATCATTCAAGGGAACATCAGCATAATAACTCCTCAGGTGCCCCAAGCTGGGAGAGGCAAAACGCCAGAGGCACCTCCGCTTAGGGGGATCCTGGGAAGGGATTGGAGAAATAGGACAAGATACAGAAATGAGATTGTGATCGGAGGAGCCCAACGGAGATGATAGGGTAACAGCATAAGCAGAAGGATTAGAGGTAAGGAAGAGATCAAGAATGTTGGGCGTGTCTCCAAGACGGTCAGGAATATGAGTAGGGTGTTGCACCAGTTGCTCTAGGTCATGGAGGATAGCAAAGTTGAAGGCTAGTTCACCAGGATGGTCAGTGAAGGGAGAGGAAAACCAAAGCTGGTGGTGAACATTGAAATCTCCAAGGATGGAGATCTCTGCAAAAGGGTAGAGGGACAGAATGTGCTCTATTTTGGAAGTTAAATAGTCAAAGAATATACTATAATCAGAAGAGCTAGGAGAGAGATAGACAGCACAGATAAATTTAGTTAGAGAGTGACTTTTGAGTCAGATGGTGGAAAACTGGGTAGATTCAAGAGCGTGGGCACGAGAGCAAGTTAAGTCGTTGAGCACACAAGCGCAACATCCAGCTTTGGAACAAAAATGAGAATAGAGAAAGTAGGAGGGAACAGAAAAGGGCTACTGTCAGTTGCCTCAGACAGCTGTGTTTTGGTGAGGAAAAGAAGATGAGGTTAGTAGAAGAGAAGTGATGTTCCACAGATTGAAAATTAGATCTAAGACCGTGAATGTTGCAGAAGTTAATGTAGAAAACGGTTGACGGAGGTGTCAAGACATTTGGGGTCATTGTCAAGATAGCAGTCCGACATGGGGGCATTTCTGGTCCCCTCCCCAGAAGGAGACTCCTATGCTGGGTTTGGAGTAGCCATTTTTTAACTTTTAATTTTGAGTGAAGGGTGTGTGTGCACATGTGGTAAGTGCATGTAGTTTAGAGTGAAGTATGAGAGTTGTCTTTAGAGGATAGGGTGTGACTGCCTCCTTGAGTTGTGAGACGAAGAGAAACGTTCAGCGAGATCACAAATAGTGAGTCTCAACACATCTGATTCACATCATTCAGATGATTGAGTACCAAGGTAGCCTTCGGAAAGTATGAACGTATTAGCTTTTGCGGAAATAGTAGTGGGTGAGGATGCGTAGGCGTAGGCGCCGGCAACGAATATGGGTGCATGCAATTAATTCTAGAAGGCCTCAATTTGGGACCTTTGGACATTTGTTCCCAGATTTGGTCAATAATCAGGGTTTTTTTTTTTTTTTTTTTTTTAGGATAACCACAGAATAATCTAGTGTTGGTGTAGCCTGTCACCAACAAGAAGTACTAGGCCTACAACAGAAGCCATGTAAGTTTATGACATTGAGAGACTACTTTGTCTCCCCAGGTGGTGTCGAGTGGCAGGACATAATGATTCACTAATACATACATTCACCGCGGAAGAAATGGGCGCACCAGTTGATACCATATTATCACATCTACGGTTTATTTAGGCTTAACGGTGTACGGAGGATATTAAGAGGATATTAAAACAATTACAGCTATGTTGATTTTAGTATTTTGTCATATTAACTTTTACTTTGTGACGTGACATACCGTAGTGTCTAGTGAACGAAATCAGTCACAGGGGTTAGTAGCAGGAAGTTTACACGCTTCTCCCACTCTGTCCGGTGCCTGGCTGACTGATGGTTACGTTATGTCACACGTTTCAAAGGTAGACGATACACCCTACAGTTGCCACATGAAAATATGTAAGCACATCCATAACGCTTTCTGTTGTCATTTGTTTTCAAAATATGCAAAATAATATTGTCTAGTATATCGTAGGCTACAGCAATTCCTTCTATGGTTCAGTACAATACATGATTTTGGTGGAGAGGATCACTGGGATCATAATAGCACGTCAATCTCGTACTAAATTGATTATGACGTTCACTAGCGTAGTGCTTACTCCTCAGCTGAATCGCCCTGAATGATGAAAAAAATGGGTCCAAACCATTAATTGATTTTGAATCGCACTGAATCGG
>NC_059281.1:3145714-3155714 GCF_017591435.1 Portunus trituberculatus
GAGCTCTTAGCTCGTTCCGTAGGGTAACGTCTGGCTGTCTCGTCAGAGACTGCAGCAGATCAAACAGTGAATTACACACGGCCCGGTAGCTCAGTGGCTAGAGCGCTGGTTTCACAAGCCAGATGACCGGGGTTCGATTCCCCGGCCGGGTGGAGATATTTGGGTGTGTCTCCTTTCACGTGCAGCCCCTGTTCATCTAGCAGTGAGTAGGTACAGGATGTAAATCGAGGAGTTGCGACCTTGTTGTCCCGGTGTGTGGTGTGTGCCTGGTCTCAGGCCTATCCCAAGATCGGAAACAATGAGCTCTGAGCTTGTTCCGTAGGGTAACGTCTGGCTGTCTCGTCAGAGACTGCAGCAGATCAAACAGTGAATTACACACACACACACACACACACACACACACACACACACACACACACACACACACACACACACACACACACACACACACACACACACACACACACACACACACACAAAAGCGAGAATGAACAAAGATGCTCAGTAAGTTCGGGGACCAACTGATTTGGGTCTCAATTGGACTTGAGTCTCAACTGACTTGATGATTACCTGTCTTGAATCTCAATTGATTTGTGGACCAGATGACCTTAGTACCAATCGCTTAGGGACCAATTGACATGCACCCCTTTGTAGAAACATGGATTCGTAGAATGAAGCTCTCCTCTTTTACTCCAAAGTGCACTGGCTTTCCAAGGGCAATGTTGTGAATCTATTGTTTGAACTTCGGGCGGAGCTTGAATTGTTCCTGGAAATGCAAAGGAATGATGATCTGTTGAGTCATTTCATTATGCTTCTGTGGGAGTCACATCTTGCATATTCAACAGATATATTTGAACAGATAAATAGGTTGAATCTGAAACTACAGGGCTAGGAAAGAAATGTGTTTCACCTGATGGATTTTTTGCCAAGTTCCAGAATTAGTAAAGGAAAGTCGGTGCCAGGAATGTTACCATGTTTGAAAACCTTTCAGCTTTCCTTGACGAAAACGAAAAAGATAGCCTGCTTGACCCATTACTTAAAAATTAAATCACTCAGCATCTGAGATCCTTGGAAAGTGAACTTAATATGTAAGGAATCCATTCTCTGGCATTCTTAATATTACTACCATTCCCAGTGAAGTTCAGGACCAGTTCCTGGATCTCAAACATGATTCTGTTACCAAAGATCTTTACGAAGAAAAATCTCTGAATGTATTCTGGTGTTCAATGCATCAGTCATATCCAAAAGTCAGTGAGTTTGTACTTTGAATACTCGTGCCTTTTTCAATTACCTATTTATGTGAGTCTGGTTTCTCCATCCTTCTACAAAAATAAAAAATACGAGCCGGAACCGATTGGATGTGGAGCTCGACATGAGATGTACATTGTCAGTGACACAACCTCGGATTCGTCAACTGACTGAAAAGAAAGAATGTCACCCTTCCCACTGATGTGTGATGCAGAGGCTAATAATCAAACTTTTTCTCAAGCATATTCAAATTTGGTAGTGTCTGCTAGCAGCTAGTCTTTTGTAATCTAATGATGTAAATTAAGCATATCAAATTTATTCGAAGTGTAGCTCCTTTATGATCGCATTTCCTGGGGTTGATAGGGTTGATGTACGCTGATTGGTTGAAAAGCGTTTGCCAAACGAAAGCAAATAGTTCTGAGAGGCCTTTGAGAAAACTTGACTCCGTCTGATTCCGTTTGCCCCCAGCCACACCGTTACTGAAAACGCCTATACATAAATTTAGGGAGGATGGTGAGGTACGCCTCCCTCAGCTCGTCTGCCAGCGTCACCAGGGACTTGAGTCTGAGTTTGCAGCATGTAGTAAAGACAGTAGGTAGCTTACCTGACAGCGATGGTGATATGCATGCTGCTTCTAGGTCAGCTGGTCGTCCGCCGTGACATTGAGCAGCTTGTCCGACCGGACCACTTGGAGGCGATAGGGGCTTAGCCGCTGAGAAGGTACAGACGTATATCACACCAGTCTTGTTGTGGTTGAATGTCATCCTGTTCACGCCTGTAGTTGTTCCAGAGTTGTTTGTTGCGCTGAGTAGTCCATGGGTTATTAGTGTTTATAAGCACGCCCACGATGCAGTCGTTCACGTACTTCCAGCGCTGGGAGTGTGATGGTGAGCGGGCCATTTTAGAAGATAACACACGGGGACTTTTTTTTTTCTTTTAGATCGTGTCGTGCATCACCATTATATTTTTTTATGTAAAAAGGGAAAACCGGACAAAAAAAAGGCCCACTTAGTTGCCAGCCCCATTGCAGGTCTGATAGAGTTAGCCAAAAGACAGGGACAAATGTCTTGAAACCCCCCTCTTTAAATGAATTCAAGTCATAGGAAGTTGGAAATGCAAAAAGTAGGTAGGGAGTTCCAGAGTTTACCAGAGAAAGATATGAAAGACTGAAAGTACTAATTAACTCTAGCATTAGAGAGTTGGAAAGAATAGAGGTGAGAGGAAGAAGAAAGCCATGTGCAGCGAGGCCGTAAGAGGAGGGGAGGAATTCAGTTAGCAAGATCAGAAGAGTAGCTAGCATTTAAAAAGCGGTAGTGGATAGCAAGAGATGCAACATTCCGGCGGTGAGAAAGAGGCTGAAAACAGTCAGTCAAAGGAGGAAAGCTGATGAGACGAAAAGCTTTTGAAAAACTGTGCTTCCGTGCTTGCACCTTGCCTGGTCAAACTGTTTCAACTATATGTCTATCGACTTCTACCTTTCCTTTTTGTTGGAAGTTTTCCTAAAAAAGATGACCGTTCTAATCCCTCTAACTACCGTCCTATAGCTGTAATCTCTTACTTGTCTAAAGTTTCTGAATCTATCCTGAATAGGAAGATTCTCAAACATCTGTCACTTCACAAACTTCTATCTGATCGCCAGTATGGTTTCCGTCAAGGTCGTTCTACTGTTTATCTTTTGACATTCCTTACCAAGCCTTCGGTGAAAGTTTTGCTGTCCCGTTAGACATATCAAAAGCTTTTGATAGAGTCTGGCACAAAGCTTTGATTTCAAAACTGCCCTCCTACGGTTTCTATCCTGCTCTGCAACTTTATTTCAAGTAGGAGCGCAGTTTTGAAATCAAAGCTACATTGTGCCAGGAGGAAGAGGGACAAGCGCAGAATCATCCAAGGTGGAGTTGTTAGCAAAGGTTTGAGAGAAGAGTTCGGCTTTAGAGACAGATGAGATGGCAGTGGTGCCATCAGGATGAAATAAATTAGGGAAAGATGAAGATGTTCTTGGCCAGATGCCAGAAGTCAAGAGGGGAGTTAGAGTTTGAAAGATTTTGACAATTTCTATTTATGAAGGAGTGTTTGATAAGTTGAAGAACAGACTTGGTATGATTCTGGACACAAATATAAAGTGCATGAGATTCAGGAGATGGAAGGCTCAAGTACCTTTTGTGAGCAACCTCTCTATCATGTGTAGCACGAGAACAGGCTGTGTTAAACCAAGGTTTAGAAGGTTTAGGTTGAGAAAATAACACTATTACCTATGTTATACGTTCAGCACACAGAGATGGGTCTCTGACGCGTAAACAGTATTCATTCCAGGGAAAATCAGCGTAATACCTCCTCAGGTCCCCCCTCCCAAACCGGCAGGGCAAAGTGCCAAAGGCACCTCCGTTTTGGGGGATCCTGAGAAGGAATTGGAGAAATAGGGGAAATATAAAAATGAGATTGTGATCAGAGGAGCCTAAAAGAGAAGATAGAATAACAGCATAAAGGTAGGTACACACCGAATGCGATGCTACGCGATACACGCTATGTGGCGGACGGACGCTCGCTATGCTTGCTACGTGAGTATTCACATTGGAAGCGATGCTGCCGAGCTTTGTTTTCAGACAAGGATAATATGAAATCCCAGTAACTTATCAAACTTCAACTAGAATAAAGAAAAGAATGAAAATCCCAATAAACTTCCCCTAGAATCAAGCAAACACTCTAGAAAATCCCAGTAACTTGTTAAACTTCAAGTAGAATAAAGAAAACACCAATGAAAATCCCAGTAAACTTCCACTAGAATAAAAAAAAAAACCACCCTTAATATCCCAGCAACTTGTTAAACTTTCACTAAAATCAAGAAGTCAACTTTACAAACCGTCCAACTTGTTAACAATTCCACTTGATTCATAAACACACGGTAGAAAACTCCAACTTTCACTTGAACTACAAAAAAAAAAAAAAAAAAAAAACATCCTTCCAAACACTAATGATCTTCACTGCACCTATGAAAACACCCTTGAAAAAAGCAAAAACAAAAGAATACTTCCTCTAGAATCAAGAAAACACTAAAGAAATTCCTTGCAACGTGTCAAATTTCCACTAGAATCAAAACATTCCACTTAGCACGCCTATACACAGACAGGGAAACTCCCTGAGTACTCAAGTGCGCGTTCGCTAACTGAGCTATGCTTTGAAAAAATCGCCGGGTCGGCGACTGGTCAAGCTATGCGTGTGATGTAGCTGGCGTAGCACGCGTAGCTTCGCAGCGAGTGTGAACACACGTATTGAAAATACACAGAGGCGATTGTAAGCCACGTAGCTTTGCATAGCGTGTATCGCGTGCATCGCGTAGCATCGCATTCGGTGTGTACCTACCTTAAACAGAAGGATTAGAGATAAGGAAAATATTAAGAATGTTGGGCGTATCTCCACAACGTTCAGGAATACGAGTAAGGTGTTGCACCAGTTGTTCTACGTCATGGAGGATATCAAAGTTGAAGGCCAGTTCACCAGGCTGATCAATGACAGGAGAAGAAAGCCAAAGCTGGTGATGAACATTAATATCTCCAAGGATGGAGATCTCCATGAAAGGATAGAGGGATAGAATGTGGTCCACTTTGGAAGTTAAATAGTCAAAGAATTTACTACAGTCATAGGAGTTAAAGGAGAGATAGACAGCACAGATAAATTTAGTTAGAGAGTGACTGTTGAGTCTAAACCACATGGTGGAAAACTCGGAAGACTCAAGAATGTGGGCACGAAAGCAAGTTAAGTCGTTGCTTACATAGACGCAACATCCAGCTTTGGAACGAAAATGAGGATAAAGAAAGTAGGAGGGAACAGAAAACTGTAACTGTCAGTTACCTCAGAAAGCTGTGTTTAGGTGAGGAAAAGGAAATGAGGTTTAGAAGAGGAGAGGTGGTGTTCTACACATTAAAAATTAGACCTGAGACCGCAAATGTTGCAGAAATTAATGAAGAAAAAATTGAGGAAGGTGTCAATGCATTTTGGGTCGCCACTGAAAGAGCAGTCCGACATGGAGACATTTCTGGTCCCCTCCCCAGAAGGGGACTCCTATGCTGGATTTGGAGTCGCCCTTTTTTTTATTTTGAATTTTTAAGTGTATGGTGTGTGTGATAAGTGCCCTTAGTTTTGTGAGAAGGAGAGTTGTCTTTAGAGGGCAGACTTTGACTGCTCCCTTGAGTTGTGAGACACAAAAGAAAACGTTCAGCGAGATCACAACTAGCTTTAATGGAAAATTCACAGCACCCTCTGAACTAGTGCTATTAGACTTCGCTGGGAGTAAATTATCGTTTCAGTAGGTGTCTACGACCTCCTTCATTGAGGAGAACAGGCTGTGTTAAACCAAGGTTTAGAAAGTTTAGGTTAAGAAAAAGAGTAAGGGATGTACGCCTTCATGCCAGACACTATCATCTTTGTTATGCGCTCAGCACACAGAGATAGGTCTCTGTCACAGAAACAGTAATCATTCCAGGGGGAAATCAGTATACTACCTCCTCAGATCCCCCCAACTGGTAGAGGCAAAATGCCAGAGGAATCTCCACTTTGGGAGATCCTGAGGAGGGATTAGAGAAATAGGACAAGATACATATATAAGATTGTGATCGGTGAAGTCCAAAGGACAAGAGAAGGTAACAGCCTAAGCAGAAGGATTAGAGTTAAGGAAAAAATCAAGAATATTGTGCGTGCCTCCAAGACGGTCAGAAATATAGGGTGTTGCACCAGTTGCTCTAGATCGGAGGATAGCAAAGTTGAAGGCTAGTTCACCAGGATGGTCAGTGAAGGAAGAGGAAACCCCAAAGCTGAGGTGAACATTGAAATCTCCAAGGATGGAGATCTCAAAGAGATAGAATGTGCTCCACTTTAGAAGATAAGTACGAGTAGTGAAAGATTTTTTATAGTCAGAGGAGTTAGGAAGAGATAGACAAAACAGATAAATTTAGTCATAGAGTGACTTTGATGTCGAAGCCAGGTGATGGAAATCTCTGAAGATTCAAGAGAGAGGGCAAGAGAGCAAGTCAAGTCGTTGCGCACATAGATGCAACATCCAGCTTTGGAACAAAAATGAGAAGGGAACAGAAAAGGAGTTACTGTCAGTCGCCTCAGACAGCTGTGTTTCGGTAAGGAAAAGAAGATGAGGTTTAGTAGAGGGAGATGGTGTTCTACAGATCGAATATTATATCTAAGACAGCGAATGTTGCAAAAGTTAATGAAGAAAAAGTTGAGGAAAGTGTCAAGACATTTATGGTCGATACCGAGAAAGCAGTGCGACCTGGGAACAATTATGGTCTTCTTCTGAGAAGGGGACTCTGAGGCTGGTGTTGGAGCTGCCATCTTTTAATTTCAAGTGATAGGTGTATGTATTGTAAGTACATGTAGTTTTGTGTGAAGGAGGAGAGCTGTCTTTAGAGGGCAGGCTCTGACAGCCCCCTTGAATGTGAGACATAAAGGGAAGCGTTCAGCGTGATCACAACAGCTTTGATGGAAGTTCACACCACCCTCTGAACTGATCCAGACCAAAACTGGGCAGACCAGAACTGGTCCAGATAAGAACTAGTACTATTCGACATAGCTGGTAGTAAATCATCGTTTCGGTAGGTGTCTACTACCTCCTCCAACTAGTGGGTATCACACAGGCACTTTTTCCTATGATATCATGTCATGCGACACCATTTCCGACGAGATCTCGCAGAATAAGGGAGATTTTGCTCGATGCGGCGCCCACGAATACTATCGAAAACTCTCGCGGATTTCCTGCGATTAGAAGAAAGTCATTGAAAATATGTAGTTAATATTGTATCAAATAATGATACTGTAGTAGATTATTATTTAATTGGTATTGAGTACGGAAATTTTATCCCTTCATCTTCTATGGTACATATACCGAATTTAACTGTTAAATATGAGTATGGAACATTGATTTGATTTCGTGGTTTGTTTACATTCTGTTTTCGCTACCACGGCAGTACCGTCTCGAATCAAACCAAGAGATCATCAGCAGCTGCATTATTTCCCATTATGACTCAACATACATGGGGAACACACACACTGACCAGCTACCACTGTGGAACAACGCACTTCCTCATCTTCTATAGAGACAGCAACCTGCTATGCTAACTGCTTTCTTCTCTTCTAGCTAACCATTTTCGTGTCCACATCCTCCTCCTCCTCTGCTGCTTTACTCATTCTTCTTCTTCTTGCAAAGCAAGTACACAGACTCCTACTGCTAAAATAGCTCGGTTAGTGGCATCCATGCTTGTTGATTTCGCTTCTTTTGCTGTGTCTGCAGTTCTGTTGTCCTGCTGCCGCGCGTGGCGTTGTTGTTGTCTTTCTTGGGATGCCGTGTGCTATTATTTCTGCGACGCCGCGTCAAACATGCCATCATATGACGCGATTTCGCAGGAAAAGAGCGATCGTTTGATACAGGCCTTATAAATTTACAACGACATGTCGCAGAACAAGGGAAATTTCGCTAGACGTGGCAGCCACGGAAACTATCGAAAACTGTCGCGATATCCTGCGACTGGGAAAAAGTAGTTGAAAGTCTATAGTAAATATGCTGTATTAATACAATACTGTATTTTATTATCATTTCATTGGTGTTAGATATCACTACTTCATTATGGAAATTTTATTCCTTAATCTTACATAGTATTTACACAAAATTTAACTGTGAAATATGAATACGGAACATTGATTTGATTTCGTGGTTGGTTTACATCTTGTTTTGGCCTACTGCGGTAGTACCGCCTTGAATCAAACCAAGATATCATAGGCTGCTGCATTACCACCCATTATGACTCCACTTACATGGGTAAGACATGTGGAACACGCCTTGATTGACATGGTTTGGGACTATATACCACTGTGGAATGCACTTCGCATCCCAATTATATTTACTCATCTTCTAGGGACATCTCCCTGAGCAACCTGCTATACTGGCTGCTTCCAATTCTTTTCTAGCTAACCATTTTTCGTGTCCTCCTCCTCCTCCTCCTCCTCCTCCTCCTCCTCCTCCTCCTCCTCCTCCTCTGTTACTTTACTCTTTCTTATCTTGCAAAGCAAGTACACAGACTCCCACTGCTAAAACTGCTCGGTTAATGGGATCTATGCTTGGCGATTTCGCTTCTTCTGCTGCGTTTGTTAGTATTTGATTGTCCGGCTGCCCGCATGACGTCATTGTTATCTTTCTCGAGATGCCGTGTGCTATTATTTCCCACGACGTGTCGTCGAACATGTTGTCGCATGACGTGATATCGTAGGAAAAGAGCGACTGTGTGATACGGGCTTTATAACTAATAGGAAACACAGTGGATCCACCATGGTGCCCTGGGGAACTCCACATGTATAAACTTCTGGAAAGAAGAGATGGAGCTCTGTTAGTAAATGCTCTGACGCCTCCCTGTGAGGAAATTGGCAAACCATGTTATCAGGTAGGGAGGGAGACCCAGACTGATGGACCTGTTAATGACAACGGTGTGATCTATAAGATCAAAGGAATTTCTTAAGTCCACAAAAGCAACTGTTTCGTTAGTTCACGTAACTGAATATGTTCAGGGAAGGTGATTAGGTAGTGACAGGTGGATGTGGTTTTAATGTTGCCGAATTGTTTGATGCAAAAAGAGTTACTAATTTTGTTGTAAGCCCAGTCGAACACAGTCTTCACAAATTAGGTTAGGTATGGGTCGCAGACTGGAAACGATATTTTCCAGTCTGCGGTACATGAGTGCTGAGAGAGAGATGCATTTATTATTGAGCAAAGGGATGTAACTAGTTCTTCAGTAAACTCTTTATAAATTTCATTGGGAAGGCCAATGAGTGTGGCGGATGTATTCTCTTGAATACATCCACCGCCTGGGAGGAGGGGAAGGAGCGGGGAGATAAGAGGGAGAGGAATGATCTAGACTCTAGAGAGGGAAGGCAATGTTTGACAGATAGCGGCAAAGTGGCCATTGATCTCTTCTGCCGCTAGATTAGCGGAAAGGTGTGAAGTACAAGGAAAAGATGAAGAATTCTTTTGTAAACCACATAAAGCTTTGATTTTTTAGTACTACTGGTTGTTGTTGGCAAGTTTAAGTTGTTGTATTTTGTCAGGATAACAACTTGCCTTAGCGGCTTTAATGCCCTGAGTAACTCTGTTCCTCACTTTTCTGTATTGGACTGGGCAAGAGAAAAAGGTTCAGTTCCTCTGACGTATGATTCTTTTGATGCGGGGCATCATCCACGGAGCATCAGATGGGTGTACTGTGACTCTCTTTGCTGGGAAGCAGTGGTGGAAGGCTTCCGTGGTGGTGGCGACTTAATTGCTCCAAATCAGCAGTACACCACACCCTCCACGGCCGGTCCTGAACTGATGGAAGAGATGAAAATCTTGCACCATTCACACCTCAGGCACTCTCTGCCACGTCTCAAAGATCGTCACAATGTTTGCATAGCTTGATCTCACTGACACAATCAGCTCACTCACCTCGTTGGTTAGGGACGTCACGTTAGACATGAGGGAAAAGAAACTGTACCATACACGCGGCACTTCCACATGCTTCCTTACCTCCACTTGTCGGTTTTTCCTGTCACTAGAAGTCACTGCCTTAATGGGACGCACCACACTCTTACTCCTCTCTATCCACTGTTCCAAAACACTTTGAGAGTTTTAAGGGACTAGGTTACGTTACGTGGAGGGTGCCAGGATCCTCACCTACGACGCAGAAGATTGTAACGTTCTTAGCGTATTAATGGAACAAACATTATC
>NC_059281.1:3158214-3160714 GCF_017591435.1 Portunus trituberculatus
TTCTCTTATCTCTCATGACTCATCTCTCTTCACCTCCAGTTAGCATCGGTGTGGGTAAGGACGAGAGTATTGCTTTTGTCTTACACACATACATCTATCCTTCTCCACTTAGCTATGGCATTCACACGTGTATTCTGATGATCTATGTATCCACACTTCAAATCCTCATCCACATATAGCATCTGAACGTTTATTCAAATTTTTATCCACATATACTACATTTATCCGCTTAACACGATTCAAACACTAATTTTATCCTCACACATTCTAATTCTTCTTCACTGAAGCTCCACCACACTCTCACTTGCCTCCACACACTGCTGGCTCTCCACACAAAAAGATGACTAGTGGAGGGAAATAAGTTAATATATGTGTAATTAGGTGATGCGAAGAAAGATACGTAGAAATGGATGAAGATTACTTTGAACGGTGTATTAGTGTCTCTCTCTCTTTCTCTCTCTCTCTCTCTCTCTCTCTCTCTCTCTCTCTCTCTCTCTCTCTCTTGCTCTTTTATCCCCTTTATAAAGACGGTTCAACATATACAGTGCTTTCCCCTCCCTTTTATCAGCCCACTGGAGGAGGAGGAGGAGGAGGAGGAGGAGGAGGAGGAGGAGGAGGAGGAGGAGGAGGAGGAGGAGGAGGAGGAGGAGGAGGAGGAGGAGGAGGAGGCGTGGGAACATGTGACAGGATATTATGAGGGTCCTTACGCGCCTCGACACTCAACAGTTAAAGGTAGACGCGAGTATAAAAAGGACAGCAACGGGCCACTTTATGTTCGTACTTTCTCCTGAGGAAGGGTAGCGCAGGAACGGAAGGCGGGAGTGACGTGTGAGGCGTTGGAGGAGTGTAGTAGTGAACTGAGAAGACTTGTGGTGACGTTGTAACCAAAGAATCAAGAAGAAATGAAACACTTAAAAAAGAAGATTGTAACAAGAAGGAAGACATGAAGAATCAAGTATAAGAAGTAGATGAATAAATGAAGGAAGAAGATGAGAAATACGAAAGCAGGTACCAATATTACAAAATGCTATCATTACCCAGCTAGATAAGAACCGAGATAGACGTGACATGTGATCAGGCTAGATAATTGTTGGGCACGAGAAGGTTCAAGGTTTGTGGTTTGTCACTTTACTGGCAGGATCTTTGTTGTGTTCCTTGTCTGGGTCATTCTTTACTGTTTTCTGTATCCAGGTCTCTTGTGTAGCGGTCCAAGGCCGTTTAAATAGTTGTATTATGAGTAAGACTGCTTTATTATACCTATATTCTGGCTACTTCTGAACTTGAGGACATGAGGGAAGCCGAAAAAACAAATAAGAAAAATATAAAAAGAAATAAAGCCTACACGTGGCAGTTCCCATATAAAATCATTTCCAACCTATATTCACCAATTATCACCATGCATAAATTTGACTAATCCTCTTTAAAGGCTCCATACTGACTCCGTACCAACAACCTGATTACCGAGTCTATTGTAATCACCAACCACTCACTTGATTGAGAACCGATTCTCTCTCTCTCTCTCTCTCTCTCTCTCTCTCTCTCTCTCTCTCTCTCTCTCTGTTGCTGATGAAAAAATAAGAAGTTAGCGTATTTCCAAGGGATTACTTTCACTACCGTATATTTTCGGGGTGTTATTTCCAGGGTGTGAGCGGGAGGCTGGCGCGCGTGTGGTCTCCCTTCCCAATCACCGACTTCCAAGCAAGTGGTGAATGTGATTCTTCAGACCATCACTCGGGCTTCAGAACGTTCAGAAATAGACAGCAATCAGTGAAGGTTTATGAATCCACTAGACGGCAGTGCGGTGGCCAAACTAGTGGAGGTTGATTGACAGAGGACGATTTTAAGCAGTGTGCCCCTACGGACGTCACACGCTACCTACGGTTGATGGTAGAAACAACTTCCCTTTAATTTCCTCACCACGCAACCAACCTTTGCACAGCAGATCACTGGAATCCCTGCCACGTGACACAACCCACTGCAACAGTCGCATGGGAGAATATGTATGTATATGTATGGGCAGGTGAGCAATGGCACCAGTCACGGACAACAGTATACCCCATTCACTTCACTGTTTTAGCACCTTTCCTCAGTCCTCAGTGGCATAGAGTTTACAACAAAGGGGACATAAGCAAAGTTCTTAGGATCAGTAGCCAGAATAGAAACAGAAATAATGGGTTCAAGCAAGGAAAAATAAATTGGTTTAAGAAATAGATGGGAAGGAAGCGATTTTCAAATAGAATGGTTGATGAATGGATTGAACTCAGTAATCAGGTTGTTAGTGAGTGCTAAGTCAATACGGAGCTTTAAAAATATTATTAGACAGATATATGGATGGGCATGATAGGTGGAAATAGGTAGGTTTATTTCATATAGGGACTGCCACGTGCCTAAGCCTGATGGCTTCTTGCAGTTCCCCTCATTTTCTTGTTCTCATATTCTTGTGCTTTACATGATAAAGAGGTGGACCACAAATGATACTTAAGCCTTCCATCACCTGAAT
>NC_059281.1:3165714-3170714 GCF_017591435.1 Portunus trituberculatus
GGCGGCGCGGCTCACTGGGCGGGCGGCGGGTCTCGGGCGGCGGGACGAGGGTCGGGTTCCTCAGGTTTGACGGGCGGCAGTGGCCACGGCGCCCCGGACACCCACCCCAGCAGAGACCACGGCTGCGGTTCCTCGTCGTCCTCGTCTTCGGGGGCGGCAGGAGTGTGGCTGGGGGAGGTGGGCGCTCCGGGGCGGTGATCGTCGCCCGGGTCGTCGCACACAACGTCAATCTCGCTGTGGTCGTGGGCGGCGTCGTGGGCGTGTTCCGGCGCATGGCGGCGGGTTTTAGGAAGTTTGTCGTCTGGTGCCAATAAACTCGCTACGTCAAACTGTCGTTTCCGAGCGACGGGAGGCTGTGGCAGCGACGCCTGGGCCTGCGACCCTTCATCCGAGGCGGTGAGGGCGGTCGTGTGTGGCAGGTGGGCGGCCGTGGGGGAGTCGTGGGCGGCAGTTAGTGCTGGCGTGGGGGAGGGCGGTTCCGGGGAAGAGTCGTCGTCGACGGCCAAACCTAGATGCTTCCTGACGCGGCGCTGTGCTCGGCGGCGGCGGAAGTCGCCGCGGCTGAAATCGTCGAGGTTGGCTGGGTGGATGGCCCAGTAGTGGCCCTTGCCGTTGGCGGAGCGGCCCGCCTTGATGAAGCAGTCGTTGAGGGATAGGTTGTGGCGGATGGAGTTGCGCCAGCCGGGACCACGGGAGCGGAAGTAGGCGTAGTTGTCGAGGATGTACTGGTAGATGTCGCTGAGCACGAGCTTCTTGTCCGGGCTACTCAGGATGGCCATGGCGATCAGCCCGATGTATGAGTGTTGCGGCTTGGGCTCCTCGGGCCCGCGGGGCAGCAGGCTGCGCGGGTCTACCAGGCGGTAGCCGTACGCGTGTAGCGGGTGGCCAGGTGGGTACCCGGCTGCTGCTGCTGCCGCTGCTGCTGCCGCGCTGCCCTGCCCGCCACCCAGTAGCGCTCCTCCCAGTCCTCCCATTAGCGGGGCACCCAGGCCGCCCATGAAGGGTCCACCCATAAGGCCGCCCACCATGCCGCCCACCACGCTGTGCTCCTGTGGGTGGTGCGGGTGGGGGACGTGCGGGTGGGCGGAGAGGGGCGGGCGGGCCCATGCTAGACCGGCGGAGGCCAGACGCAGCCTCTCGGCCAGGGCCAGCTGGTACAGAAGCCGCTGCTGTTCCGTCGGCGTCGCGGGCTGATGGCCGTCGTTCAAGGGCGAGGCCTTGAGGGCCACGGGCGCCACCACTGTGGGCGGCGACACGGACGACTCGCGCCCACACACCGAGTCCATGGTGAGCCGCGGCGGATCGACACACACACGTGAGGTCACACTGTCACACGCCGCCTCCCGCTGCTGCCGCTGATTAATGTTGTCCTCCGAGGGGCGATACCGACTTAAGAATAACTGTGTCCGTCGCCAAGCTCCGCCCCGCGCCCCTTAGCGCGTCGCACGCCCATTGGCTCTCTCCTCCCCATGTCCTGCCCACCTGACCAGACTCCGCCTCGCGGCCAATCAGAGGCGTGTTGGGACAAACATTGATCGGTGTGGACCAATCAGAGCACAGTTGTTTGACCAAAGTTTTCGGCTCTCCCGCCACCATTTTCCAAATATTGTGCCTGAGCGCGGCTCCGACAAATCGCTGCTCCCTGATATTGGCCACGTCCGAACACCGCCAATTGTGGCGCCGCCTTGTGGAGCGGGAAGTGTCGAGTAAGACACGTCCTCGTCACTCCCGACGTGATGCAGGACGTGTGTTAGTGCAGGATGAAAGGCCCGCCAGCCATCCCCACCCCCAGCACAGGGACCCCGGTCCCAGCAGGCGCCGAGGGACGGTAGAGCGCCTTGGCCCGCTTCGGACGCGGGTCTTAGGGAGGCAAGTGAAGGAGCTGAGGAGTGTGTTATGGTGGTGATGGTGAGTGATTGTGGGGTGATGGTGAGTGATTGTAGGGTTGATGGCCAGTTGTGGTGGTGGTGGTGGTGGTGGTGAATGAGAGTGACTGGTGGTGATTGTGCATGGTAGTGGTGGTAATGATGACGTAGTACTGTAGTAGTAATATAGTAACAATGTCAATGTCCATATACTATAGTGCATGACTGCCCTTTCATAATAACAATGACAATATTAAGAAGAAGAAAATGAAGAAAAAGAACAAGAACAAGAAGAACAAGAAAAAGAAAAAAGAACAAGAAGAAAAGAAGAAAGAGAAGAAGAAGAAAAAAAAGAACGAAAACAAGAATATAAAAACACACGATAACCATTCATAACACAACAACAAACACAACCACCACCACCCACACCACCACTGCGCCGTGTCCTACACCGCACAGCACAACGACGCGAGGCCACAGTGACTCACGTGCACGGGTATGCTGAGTGGTTGCGTGGTGTGGAGGCGTGCTGCAGGGCGTGATGTTGGGCCACTCTCGCTTTGCAGGAGGAGGAGGAAAGCATATCAACTTGGGGAAATATAGAGTGGAGATAAGGAGTAAATGAGAGAGAGAGAGAGAGAGAGAGAGAGAGAGAGAGAGAGAGAGAGAGAGAGAGAGAGAGAGAGATGTCATAGGGAGAGGAGAATGCTGAGGGAACAGGAAAGAAGAAGAAGAAGAAGAAGAAGAAGAAGAAGAAGAAGAAGAAGAAGAAGAAGAAGAGGAGGAGGAGGAGGAGGAGGAGGAGGAGGAGGCGCGAAGAATCCACGGCTCTTTTCTTTTCTGCGGATGACAGCTTCCCGAGGGGTGGGTGAGGGGCGAGGCGCGGCGGTGTGTGGGTGACGAGGCGAGACACCAAGAGAGGCAAGGAGGCTGCGGGCGGCCTGCTACCGTGGTGGGTGTTCCCTGCCACTGATACCAGGAAGAGGAGGAGGAGGGAGAATAGGTATCAAAAGTGTAGTGGGTAAGAAAGTGGTATGTTAGTGGTGGTGGTGGTGGTGGTGGTGTTGAAGGAATCGTAGTAGTCTTTTTCAATATAATATGTAAGGGTATACTAACCTACCATTATTGGAAAACAGGAAGAATGCAATGAGGAGGAGGAGGAGGAGGAGGAGGAGGAGGGAGGAGGAGGAGGAGGCAGCAAGGAAACAGGGAAAAGATGAGATTATATTACGTGTGATGATTTCCCTTCTCATGATATTGAAGTATTAGTTATCACATAATCTCTCCTGACTGAAGCGGACTGGATGAGTGAGTGAGTGAGTGAGTGAGTGAGTGAGTGAATCAGCTTTATGCACAAACTCTCCACTAATCCACACTCCTGAAATGAAATCCACTCTCATCATCCACTTATTTACAGTTCTTCCATCTGTACCACCCACTCACCATCCCATACACTTATCCTACCTGCTTCTCACATCACCACATTACCACCACACCACCACACCACCTCTTTCCACCTCACCTCGCCTCACTCACCCACTCACCTCCACGCCGCCACTCAAGCGAGGCAACCCGCCACCCACCACCTTCCGTCCTTCACCCTGGAGCGACACCCACCCGCCGCCCACCACGAGGACCCTTCACCCACTTCGAGGACGCCGGGGGGGTAAGGAACTATGCCTTGATCCACACACATAGGGACACATAGAAGGAAGGGTGTCCATGTGTGTAGGGGGAAGGGAAGGGGAAGGGTGTCTCTCAGTGTGTCCTATGGTCTTTCTGTCTCTCGGGATCGAGTCTCTGTTTATCTAGCGAACGGCAGCGGCCGTTTAAATAGTTGGAGTCACGTGTCATCCCTGTAAGTGTGTGTGTGTGTGTGTGTGTGTGTGTGTGTGTGTGTGTGTGTGTGTGTGTGTGTGTGTGTGTGTGTGGTCCGTCGTCTCATCATAAGTGTTACACACACACACACACACACACACACACACACACACACACACACACACACACACACACACACACACACACACGCACGCACGCACACACACACACACACATCACTTTGAAGCTATGCCATTTGTCGAGTGATTTAAAGTTACCTACATGTCACCATGATACTCAGATTCTAGGTGGTTACACCAGAGATGCGCTTGGGTGGTGATAAGGGCCCTAATATGGATACCACTATAAATGAAACTGACTGCGCCACTAATGAGCAGAAGCTGAACAGCGCTTCCCATACACATATACTCTTCAAATATGCCTACAGGCGCTATAGGCCATAACATAAAACACACACACACACACACACACACACACACACACAAGAGCCAACACTCAAACAAGGCCAGTGTCAATAGAGCACTTTCTTAACTCTTGTAATTCCTCTCTATTTGGTGATTAATGGTCGTCCACCCTTCACCCCTCACCCTTTCCCTGTCCCCCTTACTCCTTTACCCTCCTCACCCCCCATCACGCCCCTCACCCCACGCTGATAGCAGGTGTGAAAATCCTCTTCCTCACTCCACGGGGTGCCCCTCTCCTCCTCCTCCTCCTCCTCCTCTCCCATTCACTAAATCGAAACTCACATCAGAAACAAGCGATGGATAAGAGGATAAGGACAGCTGAAGAAGAGGAAGATGAAGAAGAGGAAGAATATGAAAAAGCGGAAGGACAGGAAGGCAAAGGGAGCTAGAGGCAAGGAAAATAAATGTGGAAAGGAAAAGGAGAAGGAGGAAGGGGAGAAGAAATAGGAGGAGGAGTAGATGGAATACGAGTAGATGGAAAGGATAGAGAAAGAAAGAAGTGGATGAGAAAATGAAGTGCAAATGGATATGAATGCGAAAAAAAGAGAGAGAGAAAAGGATAAATAGAGGAATAAGGAAAGGAGCATGAAAAGAAATAAGAAATAGGACACAAAGATAGAAAGAACCGTAAACAACAACAACAACAACAACAACAACAACAACAACGACAACGACAACGACAACAACAACAAACGCCACAGACAACCCAAACAAAGTACAAATAAACAAACAAGAGACAAAATCCACCCACGTCCAACAAACACTAGAAACAAAATAAACAAAATAAAAAAACACCACAAAATCAAAACACTTCATCATAATAACAACAGTG
>NC_059281.1:3180714-3183214 GCF_017591435.1 Portunus trituberculatus
GACACCAAAGACAATGATGGTGATGATGATGATGATGACGACGAAGGTAATAATAACAATAATTACCATTAAAGAACAGCGAGAGAAGAGAGAGAGAGAGAGAGAGAGAGAGAGAGAGAGAGAGAGAGAGAGAGAGAGAGAGAGAGAGAGAGGGAAAGGAAGTAAAACCGACAATAAACCTTTCTCTCTCTCTCTCTCTCTCTCTCTCTCTCTCTCTCTCTCTCTCTCTCTGACGACGTGATTGACAACAATTGACTGTGAAATTCTTGCCAATTAGCGAGACAAATTAAGCATGAGGTATCGTGTTATTGAGGCGAGGAGAGAGGGGCGCCCCGTGGGAACATCATGGGGGAGGTGGAGGAGGAGGAGGACGAGGAGCGAAGTAATTGGAAAGGGAGGGTAGAGGTGATGGGGGGTGATGGGCGGGTGAGGAGGGTAGATGGGTGGATGGGAAGAAGATGAACGGATAGTAAAGAAGGGGAGAAGAAGGGAGAAGGGAGATGGGAGATGGGAGGGAGGATGAGAGAAGAGGGGCGTGGTGGTGGTGGTGGTTAACTATCACTGTAGTATCATCTTTACTACTTCTACTACTACTACTACTACTACTACTACTACTACTGCTGCTACTACTACTACTACTACTACTACTACTACTACTACTACTACTACTACTACTACTACTACTACTACTACTACTACTACTACTACTACTACTACTACTGCTACTACTACTACTACTACTACTACTCCTCCTAGTACTATACTACTGCTACTGCTACAACAACAACAACAACAACAACAACAACAACTACTACTACTACTACTACTACTACTACTACTACTTAAACACGAATGAAAATGAAGAAAATATATACTTTCTTTCATTTTCTTATTTTCCTTTCCAAGCATCAGTCTTTTCCTTTCACTCCTGTATGACGTTCACCATTCATTCGTGTTCCTTTGTTATTCATTTACTTATTTTTTTCCTGATTAGCAAAACTCGAGTAATTCCTCCTCCTGTTACTTCTCACTATCATCACCATCACCATCATCATCATCACCATTGCTACAGTTGTTTTGCAGACGTGTTGTGAACCTGTTGTGACTGTATTGTACATAACTCGCCCTCGTTATTATTGTTGTTTGTTGGTCATGCCGCCGTGTGTGTGTGTGTGTGTGTGTGTGTGTGTGTGTGTGTGTGTGTGTGTGTGTGTGTGTGTGTGTGTATGGGAGAGTCGTTCCCGTTGATCGTGTTTTGTTTATTATTGTCCGCATGTTGTTGTCAGGGAGAGAGGGAGAGGGAGAGGGAGAGGGAGAGGGAGAGAGGGAGAGATAGAGAGAGAGAGGGAGATGGTGTTTGTTGTTATTGTTGTTGATGTTGTTGTTGTTGTCGTATTTCCAGTGGCAGCAGCAACACACACACACACACACACACACACACACACACACACACACACACACACACACACATGAAAAGAAGGCGTGTGTTGACATAAAGAGGAAGAGGAGGAGGAGGAGGAGGAGGAGGAGGAGGAGGAGGAGGAGTAGCCGCCGAATGAAGTCAATTTTTCATGTAGCATGTCTTTTTAGAAATATTGAGGTAACACACACACACACACACACACACACACACACACACACACACACACACACACACACACACACACCGCGTAGTGTAGTGGTTAGCACGCTCGACTCACAATCGAGAGGCCCGGGTTCGAGTCCCGGTAAGCGGCGAGGCAAATGGGGAAGCCTCTTAATGTGTGGGCCCCTGTTCACCTAGCAGTAAATAGGTACGGGATGTAACTCGAGGGGTTGTGGCCTCGCTTTCCCGGGGTGTGGAGTGTGTTGTGGTCTCAGTCATACCCGAAGATCGGTCTATGAGCTCTGAGCTCGCTCCGTAACGGGGAAGACTGGCTGGGTGTCCAGCAGACAACCGAGGTGAATTACACATCTCTCTCTCTCTCTCTCTCTCTCTCTCTCTCTCTCTCTCTCTCTCTCGATTTCGTTTCCTTTTACTGGTATTCCATCTTTATGCAAGTCTATTAAGTTTTTTTTCTTCAATTTGGTGTGTGTGTGTGTGTGTGTGTGTGTGTGTGTGTGTGTGTGTGTGTGTGTGTGTGTGTGTGTGTGTGTGTGTGTGTGTGTGTGTGTGTGTGTGTGTGTGTGTGTGTGTGTGTGTGTGTGTGTGTGTGTGTGTGTCGATGAATATGCGATTAAGGAACTCATCAATTCATCAACTAATCAACTAATTACGAGAACCTTGCGTCTTGTTCCCAATCACGACTCAAGGAGAACTTTCTGTCTGGCTATAATGATCTAATGCTGCCACGCCTCACTGGAAGGTCTCGGGCGCGCACACACACACACACACACACACACACACACACACACACACACTTGGTTGCTCCTGCTGGGCGTCCAAGGCAGGTGGGGAGGTAAAGGTGAGGTTAGGCCAGCACTGATGGGGTACGTTTACTTCTGGTTTTCTTCCTTCTGA
>NC_059281.1:3208214-3218214 GCF_017591435.1 Portunus trituberculatus
CCACCATTCCAGGCATCACCATTCCAAACACCACCATTCCAGGCATCACCATTCAAGGCATCACCATTCCAAACACCACCATTCCAGGCATCACCATTCCAAACACCACCATTCCAGGCATCACCTTTCCAAGCACTACCATTCTAGGCATCACCATTCCAGGCATCACCATTCCTAACACCACCATTCCAGGCATCACCTTTCCAAGCACTACCATTCCAGGCAGCACCGTTCCAAACACCACCACTCCAGGCATCACCATTCCTAACACCACCATTCCAAACACCACCATTCCAGGCATCACCATTCGTAACACCACCATTCCAGGCATCACCGTTCTAAACACCACCACTCCAGGCATTACCATTCCTAACACCATCATTCCAAACACCACCATTCCAAGCATCACCATTCGTAACACCACCATTCCAGGCATCACCGTTCTAAACACCACCACTCCAGGCATTACCATTCCTAACACCACCATTCCAGGCATCACCATTCCTAACACCACCATTCCAAACACCACCATTTCAGGCATCACCATTCCAAACACCTTATCTATTTCATATCCATCCATTCCACATGTTCCTACTTATTCAAAATACTTTTCTAATTCCAAACACTATCATTCCAGCATCTTACCCATTCCAGTTATCATTCCAGTCATCTTCTCTATTCCAAACACCTGTATTCTAGTCACATTACTCATTCCAAATACCACCACTCCAGCACCTCCATTCCAGCAACTTGCCTATTCCAAACACCATATATATTCCATTCCATACGCTTCACCCATTCCAAACATCCTAATTCCAGTCAGTCACCACCATTCCTGCCATAACTACAGCGGACATCTTACCACTTCCATTCCAAGACGAGTGACACTCCAAAATACTTTTCATTCCAGGGATCTTATTTATTACACCCATTCCAGACACCCCATGCATTCCAGACAACTTAGCCATGTCGTGACTGGAATATGGACTGGAATGCTTAAAAGAAAGGAGAGCGAAGGAAACACTCAAAGAAAGAAAAGAATGAACATGAAGAAGGTAAAGATTAGAGAAGAAAGAGAGAGAGAGAGAGAGAGAGAGAGAGAGAGAGAGAGAGAGAGAGAGAGAGAGAGAGAGAGAGAGAGAGAGAGAGAGAGAGAGAGAGAGAGAGAGAGAGAGAATGAAGAGGGTGAGGAACACAAAGAAAGGAGTGTGAAGGATAAGAGAAGAAAAGGAAGGAAGGAAAAAGAGAGGGGGACACAGAGAAAGAAAAGAAAAGAAAAGAGAGAGAGAGAGAGAGAGAGAGAGAGAGAGAGAGAGAGAGAGAGAGAGAGAGAGAGAGAGAGAGAGAGAGAGAGAGAGAGAGAGAGAGAGAGAGAGAGAGAGAGAGAGAGAGAGAGAGGGGGGGAGAACCCTTAAAGTGACTACAGTGAGAGAAAGAGGAGGAGATGGAGGAGGAGGAGGAGGAGGAGGAGGAGGAGGAGGAGGAGAAGGAGGAGAAGAAGGGGTAAGTCAGGATACCATTGTCACCCCTTCACCGAATAAGGGGTGACACGGGGGGCTCAAGAGGGGGCGGAGAGAGAGAGAGAGATAGAGTTAGGGAGTGGAGGGGTCACTGTAGGAGGTCCAGGGAGGGAAGAAAAGGTCACAAGAGGTCGTGTTGACTTTTCTCCCCAAGGGCCTCTGTTCACGCCTCCGCCAGTGACCCCCAGACAGGTCCCAGTGGCACGCCTCCCGCAGCCCCCTGGTGAGAGAGAGAGAGAGAGAGAGAGAGAGAGAGAGAGAGAGAGAGAGAGAGAGAGAGAGAGAGAGAGAGAGAGAGAGAACCACTACTATCAAAATAAAAAAATAAATAAAGACTAAAAATAAGAAAACGAACACGCAGAAAAAAGAAAGAAGACGAAGGAGACGAAGACGAAGACGAAGAAGAAGAGGAGAAGGAGGAGGAAAAGGAAAAAGAAGGGGGGGGAAAGAACGGGGGTCATCAGATAAAGTGGTGCACGTCAGAGGTCACGGCTTGAGGTCAGGTCAGGTGAGGACGTGGCCGAGGCAGTGATGGCGGCCAATTACACATCTCTTAATCCCGGGCGGTGAATGGCGCACCAGACGAGCCGAGTACCGCGTATTGTTGACGGTGGCGGCTCCGATGCTTATCAAGAAGGGAGAGGGGGGAGAGGAGGGAGGGGAAGGAGAGGCTTTTGTGCGGCAGGCGAAGGAGTTAATGCCTTAGAATGAAGGAGTAAATGGCGAGTGAGAGTCATTATGGGTGAGAGTGTGTGAGTGTGTGAGTGTGTGGCCACCAGCGATGAGTGAGAGGCGAGGTGAGAAGGAAGGCTGATGGGTGTTATGGCGGGAGAGGAGAGAGAGATAGGGGAAGGGGAGAAGGGTAGGTGAGTGAGAAGGGATGTTTTCGTCACTCACATATTCTCTCTCTCTCTCTCTCTCTCTCTCTCTCTCTCTCTCTCTCGTGTTTCATTCAGTAATTCTTCGCATCTTCCTCTTTCTTATCAACTTATCCATTTCCTCTCCCTTCATCCTTTATTCACCTCTTTATCTCCCTTTCTTACGTTCTACACTTCTTGTGCCTCTCTAATATTCATTCCCCGTTAAACATTCTTTCTGTTCGTCCTACAATTATTTCCTTCCTCCTCTGTGTTTTTCCAGTTTTTTGCCTTCTATTCATTTTCTTTTATTCCCACACTCATTCGGGTTTTCTTACTTTTCGTTCTCCCTTTCTTAACTTTAACTTCTTTCTACTATTAATTTCTATCACACCTTTCTTTCCTTTTCTCCTAATTTTTGCCCACGTTTTTACTTCCCCTTTTTCTTTTTCTCCCTCTTCTTTCTTCCTCTTCCCACATACGTATACGCTTCACACCTTCTTCCCCTCCCTCCATTTCTTCCTGTTTTCCCCCTCCTTTTCTTTCCCCTAACTGCAGCTTTCCTTCCTACCTGCCTCTTTCCCTCTCTTTTCTCCCTCCACGTACGCCTCTTCCTCTTCCTCTTCTTTGTATTCCCCTCTTTCCTCCTTCTTTCCTCTTGCAGTGAGTCTTTCCCTCACCCAAACCTCTTCCTGTTCCTTGCTATTCCTTCACCAAACTGCCTATCATCTCCTCCTCCTCCTCCTCCTCCTCCTCCTCCTCCTCCTCCTGCTCCTCCTCTCATTGGTCATGCTGGAGGGAAGGCGAGAGTGACAACCTCTGTATGCAAACACGCGAACAAACACGAACAGCCACAATACACGCAAATTGTTGTGCTCACTCGTTGCGTAGTCTTGTCTGAGTTTCCAGCGGCAGTCAGGACGCCCCAAGATTGTGTGTTGCGAGGGGAGTTTCTTGTTCCTTCCTCCTCCTCCTCCTCCTCCTCCTCCTCCTCTCTTCTTCTTCTTCTTCTTGCTCCTCATCTTCGTCGTCGTCCTCCTCCTCCTCCTCCTCTTGGTGCTTCTATTCTTTCTCTTTCCTCTTTTCTTTCTTTTTTTTTCTCTTTGCTTTGGTTTTATTTGAGTATTCGTGTTTTTGTGTGTGTCTGTTTGTGTTTGTGTTTGTGTTTTGTTTGGTTTATCGTTTGTTTGTCTTCAATTTTTTTTTCATTTTTGTCTCTTTGTCGGTAGTGATCATGTGTGTGTGTGTGTGTGTGTGTGTGTGTGTGTGTGTGTGTGTGTGTGTGTGTGTGTGTGTGCAAGCGTGTTTTCCTACATACACAAGGGCACTCTATTTATACACGCTAAGTCTGTCACCACCCCATCCCAACACACACACACACACACACACACACACACACACACGACAAACTTTACCAATTACAGAAAACTACACATATTTTTCTCTACAACTACGCTTGAGAGAGACGCGCCTTCCCCTCCTCCTCCCCCTCCCTCCCCTACCTTCCCTCACATCTCCTCCCTCCTTCCTTCCTCACATCCTCCTCCTCCTCCCCTCTTCCTCATCCTCCGCTTCTCCATCCCTTCAGTAGTAAAATTAAGGACAGAGAGACCAAGACCCTGAGAGAGAGAGAGAGAGAGAGAGAGAGAGAGAGAGAGAGAGAGAGAGAGAGAGAGAGAGAGAGGGATATATCTTCTTTTCTAGTTTTTTAACTCTCTCTCTCTCTCTCTCTCTCTCTCTCTCTCTCTCTCTCTTTCTTATTTTATTTATTTTCTCCTCTCTTGTAAAATCAGGGTTTTTTTTATTTATTTGTTATATTTACTGTGTTTTATTAATCTTATTCGTGTTTGATCTGATTTTTCTCTTTTGTCTTGCTTTTAACGGTCGTATTAAGAAAGGAGAGGAAAAGAAAAATGAAAAGTGTGTGTGTGTGTGTGTGTGTGTGTGTGTGTGTGTGTGTGTGTGTGTGTGTGTGTGTGTGTGTGTGTGTGTGTGTGTGTGTGTGTGTGTGTGTGTGTGTGTACCAACAAACAAAACACCAACATCATTCTGACAGCAAACAATTCAAAGGTAAAGAAGAAAAGGACGAGAAAGAGAGGGAAAAAAAACAGAAGTGATAGAGAAATAAAAAAGAAAACAATGGAAAAAAAAGAAAAAAGGCAATGAATACTTTGATAAATGGAAAAGGCGACACCTACCACTCTCTCTCTCTCTCTCTCTCTCTCTCTCTCTCTCTCTCTCTCTCTCTCTCTCTCTCTCTCTCTCCAGCACTGCACTTCTTTCCTCCCTCCTCTGCCCGGGAGAGAGAGGGAGGGAGTCAGTATAGAACAGGAAGGATGAGAGAGGGAGAGGGAGATGGAGGGAGAGAGGGAAGGTAAGGTAGGTATATGCAGGGAGAGCTGGAGAGACAGGTGGAGGGAAGGGAGGGAAGAGTTGGAGGGATGGAGGGGTGGAGGGAAGAAAGGTAGGGAGGGAATGCAGGGAGGAGCAGGTGGAGGGAAGCCCGGGGAAGGGAAGGTAGAGACGGGTGGAGGGAAGAGAAGAAAGGTAGGTAGGGAGGATTGGAGGTATGGGATGCAGGGAGAGGGTTGAAGGGGTGGTGGGAGGGTTGAGGGGAGGGTGGAGGGGAGGATGGAGGGGAGGGAGGGAGGAAGGAAAGAGGAGTCGTCTGCCTGAGTTAGCTTCCACAGTCAACTTTTCTCTCGGACTAAAAGCTTCCCCTCAGAGTTTGTAATTAACTTAGCGAGTGATGAATGTACCCCTACCACAGCTCTCTCTCTCTCTCTCTCTCTCTCTCTCTCTCTCTCTCTCTCTCTCTGTGTGTGTGTGTGTGTGTGTGTGTGTGTGTGTGTGTGCGCTTTTTATTATTTTTTGCTTTGTTTTCCATTATTTTTATCTTATTGCTTTTCTTTTTGTACGTGTTTCTGCTCTCTCTCTCTCTCTCTCTCTCTCTCTCTATTATGTTTATTCGTATGTAGAGAGAGAGAGAGAGAGAGAGAGAGAGAGAGAGAGAGAGAGAGAGAGAGAGAGAGAGAGAGAGAGAGAGAGAGAGAGAGAGAGAGAGAGAGAGAGAGAGAGAGAGAGAGAGAGAGGATTACAGTTCGTCTCTCGAATTAATTACACGGTCTTGCAGGAGGGGATTTGGAATCGAGGATTTCCCAAAGGACTGCCAGCGACCGATGAACTGTGTGGTGACTGTGTGGTGACTGTGTGTGTGTGTGTGTGTGTGTGTGTGTGTGTGTGTGTGGGAGGGGTAGGAGGGCGTCTGATCAAATTTATGTGGGGGGGGTTGTTTTGGTCAATATAGTTTTCTACCTAGAATTTATTTGTCTATCTAGCTATCTGTCTATCTATCTTCCTGCATGCATGTCTATCTGTCTATTTCTTTATCTAGGCATCTTTCCATTTGTCTATATTTATGTGGGGATTGTTTTAGTCAACATAATTTTCTACCTAGCATTTATTTGTCTATCTATCTATCTATTTGTCTCTATCTATCTATTTATCTTCCTAAATGCATGTGTATCCGTCTGTCTATTACTTTATCTACCTATACATCTGTCTATCTCTCTCTGTCTATATATCCAACTCTATCTATTTATTTGATTACCTATCCATCTGTCTGTCTCTCTTTATATCTTTCTACCTATCCATTTCTATCGATATGCTTTTGTTTATTTTTCTATGTAAGAGGGGAAATATAACCAAGGGCAATAAAAAACTATTAAACAAAAAGGCCCACTTACATGCCAGTTCCCAAGTAGGTATCCATGTTGGCCTGTCTATCTATGAACGCGTGGTGAGAGCTCGGTACAGTAACAATTCAAGCACTGTAGAGTCAAATGTTCATGGTGGGTACAGTACAGTGTATGGTGAGTTGTAGTGGTTCATTTTTACAGTGCCCGGTGTTGATGGTGACGCCTTGTTGTTATAGTGAGCTATCGTAGCAAGACTGGGCTGTGGTTGATTTTTCACTGTACTTTTCCTTATAGATAATAAATAACAATACACAAAATTCCTGTTACTATCTACCTCTCACTCTTATTCCTGCTTCAACCAATCTGTCTACTTATGTATTTTCCATTTGTATTTTTGTTTTACCTTTTTTTTTTACCTAACCTAACCTAACCTAACCTAATTTTAACCTAGTCCAAAGTGCTGACCAGTCTTTCCATTACATAAACAAAGGACAAATACTTACAAATACTTTCATCTATTTATCTATTTTCATCCAGCTTTCATATTGTGTTCCTTTCACTTTAACCTCTTCAGTACCATGACACGTTTCCATATTCATCCTGCTTACTATATGGTGATTTTATACATCTTCAGAAACTTTTGTGGGGGATTTAAAATAGTATAAAGACTCTGGCCATCAATCTTCTGACCTCCATAAACCTTTCCTAATGTAAATAAAAACCTCTAATCACGCCCAAAACTCGTGGTAGAAATGCGTTCCAGTACTGAAGGGGTTAATGTATAGCAATTCATTATAATATCTACTTCACTCAGAGACATGCAGTTATTTCACCTCTCGAAGTAACATCACTTTTATTCCTCTTTCTTCATAGGAGGATCAAAATAAAGGAAGCTGAAATAGGATGTCAGGTAGGTCTACACAGGTGGCAGTCCCTGTGTGGATTATTTCTACCTTTTTCCACCTATAGGCCTAATTTGTTTGAATGGTGGTGTTTGGGATGGTGTTTGGAATGAGGTGTTTGGAATGGTGGTGTTTGGAATGTAGTGCTTGGAATGGTAGTGTTTGGAATAAGGTGTTTGGAATGGTGGTGCTTGGAATGATGGTGTTTGGAATGAGGTGTTTGGAATGGTGGTGCTTGGAATGGTGGTATTTGGAATGGAAGTGTTTGGAATGGAAGTGTTTGGAATGGTGGTGTTTGAAATGGTGTTTGGAATGGTGTGGTGCTTGGAATGGTAGTGCTTGGAATGATAATGTGTGGAAAGTAGTGTTTGGAATGGTGGTGTTTTAAATGGTGTTTGAAATGGAAGTGTTTGGAATGTTAGTGTTTGAAATGGTGATGTTTGGAAGGGTAGTGCTTAGAATGGTGGTGTTTGGAATGTTGGTGTCTGGAATAGGTAAAGCGCCTGGAAGAGGGTGTTTGGAATAGGTGAAGGGCCTGGAATAAGGTGTTTGGAATAGGTGTAGTGCCTGGAATATTGGTGTTTGGAATAGGTAAAGTGGCAGAAATAAAGTGTTTGGAATAGGTGAAGTGCCTGGAATAGGGCGTTTGGAATAAGGAAAGTGCCTGGAGTGAAGGTGTTTGGATTAAATAAGGTAGTACGGTCTTCTCTATCCATCAACCAGTCCATCTTTCTCATAACATTCTTCTACTTCTGGATGAGCTCACATATTTCACACACTAAAAGAACAAGAACATGAACAAGAAGAACAAGAACAAGAACAAGAGGAACAAGAACAAGAAGAACAAAAAGAAAAAGAAGAAGAAGAAGAAGAAGAAGAAGAAGAAGAAGAAGAAGAAGAAGAAGGAGAAAGAAGATGATGATGATGATGATGATGGTGATAAAGAAGAAGAAGAAGAAGAAGAAGAAGAAGAAGATGATGATGATGATGATGATGATGATGATGATGATGATGATAATGAAGAAGAAAAGAAGAAGAAGAAGAAGAAGAAGAAGAAGATGATGATGATGATGATGAAGAAGAAGAAGAAGAAGAAGAAGAAGAAGAAGAAGAAGAAGAAGAAGAAGAAGAAGAAGAAGAAGAAGAAGAAGAAGAAGAAGTAAGAAGATGGTGATGATGATGATGATTATGATGATAGTGATGATGATGATGATGATGATGATGATAATAATAAAGAAGAAGAAGAAGAAGAAGAAGAAGAAGTAAGAAGATGGTGATGATGATGATGATTATGATGATAGTGATAGTGATGATGATGATGATAATAAAGAAGAAGAAGAAGAAGAAGAAGAAGAAGAAGAAGAAGAAGAAGAAGAAGAAGATGATGATGATGATGATGATGATGATGATGATGAATGAAGAAGAAGAAGAAGAAGAAGAAGAAGAAGAAGAAAACAAAAAAAGAAGATGGTGATGAAGAAAAAGAAGAAGAAGAAGAAGAAGAAGAAGAAGAAGAAGAAGAAGAAGAAGAAGATGATGATGATGATGATGATGATGATGATGATGATGATGATGATGATGATGATGATGATGATGAAGAAGAAGAAGAAGAAGAAGAAGAAAAAGAAGATGATGATGATGATGATGATGATGATGATGATGATGAAGAAAAAAGAAGAAAAAAAGAAAAGAATAAGGAGGAGGAGGAGGAGGAGGAGGAGGAGGAGGAGGAAGAAAAATAGAAATAGCAAGAAAAACGCATATGTATGTATGTATGCATATCAGTAATCCCTTCACCATGGAGGTCATACTCAAAGGTCAGGTAATTTGTTTTTTATCCTTTTTTTTTATTTTAATACGTCCAGGAAAAAAGAAATAGCGTAGTAATATTTGCAGCTGATTAATTTGCGTACAGGATGTTGTTGATTTATTTTACGTCACATTTTTTGTAACCAACATTCCCCGATTCTTCCAATACACAAAATTAAAACTGCGCGGAAAACCTGTACCGGATTTTGCATTAATATGACCGTCAGCCAGAGAGAGAGAGAGAGAGAGAGAGAGAGAGAGAGAGAGAGAGAGAGAGAGAGAGAGAGAGAGAGAGAGAGAGAGAGAGAGAGAGAGAGAGAGAGAGAGAGAGAGAGAGAGAGAGAGAGAGAGAGAGAGAGAGAGAGAGAGAGAGAGAGAGAGAGAGAGAGAGAGAGAGAGAGAGAGAGAGAGAGAGAGAGAGAGAGAGAGAGAGAGAGAGAGAGAGAGAGAGAGAGAGAGAGAGAGAGAGAGAGAGAGAGAGAGAGAGAGAGAGAGAGAGAGAGAGAGAGAGAGAGAGAGAGAGAGAGAATGAGAGAGAAGCGTGAAGGGTGAGCTGTATAGAGACTGACTTCCACGCTTCTCTCACCTCTGGACTGACTGATTGGAGTACCTGTCTGCTTCTGAGTGGTGACGCCTCTCGAGTCACGTGATATACGGGGACTTGCAGGCTTCGCTACACAGAAATCATGAAAAAAGTAAATAAACAAATAGAATAATTAAAGATAACTCAATGAAAACAGTGAAAGCTAATGGGAAAGTCAGCTTATTCATAAACATTTCCAGGCATCCTGTAAACAGAAATGATGTTAAAAAAAAGCAACACTAATAGTAAAAAGGAAGATACTATGATTTGGTCTGCTGAATTGCACTATTTCGCTATTAAATCTACAAATATGATGAATAAATAATATCACTCCATGCAGTTTATTCTCGTTTCTTAATCTAACTTTGATTTTAAAACATAAAACAAAAGAAATGCAAAAATACAAAAACTAAAAAAAAAATCATATCTACGTTTGCAGTGTGAGTGGGCTGGGCTGGGCTGAGTAGTGGTGCTACAATGAAAACATCGCGTAATACCATCCCCATCATTGCAATACACACCAAATGACGCTAAGAAACATCGTACAAAACCTTTATAAACACCCACCAGGGAAAAAAAAAATTTTACACTCCAACTTATAATAGGTAAAATAAATCGATAGATAAAATAA
>NC_059281.1:3230714-3233214 GCF_017591435.1 Portunus trituberculatus
GGCCAAACTCTTCCAACTTTGTCTATCGACTTCTACCTTTCCTTCCTGCTGGAAGTTCGCCTACATTCAGCCTGTTCCTAAAAAGGGTGACCGTTCTAACCCCTCAAACTACCGTCCTATAGCTTTAATCTCTTGCTTGTCTAAAGTTTTTGAATCTATCCTGAATAGGAAGATTCTCAAACATCTGTCACTTCACAATCTTCTGTCTGATCGCCAGTATGGCTTCCGTCAAGGTCGCTCTACTGGTGATCTTCTGGCTTTCCTTACTGAGTCTTGGTCATCCTCTTTAGAGATTTCGGTGAAACTTTTGCTGTTGCGTTAGACATATCAAAAGCTTTTGATAGAGTCTGGCATAAAGCTTTGATTTCAAAACTGCCCTCCTACGGCTTCTATCCTTCTCTCTGCAACTTTATCTCAAGTTTCCTTTCCGACCGCTCTATTGCTGCTGTGGTAGACGGCTACTGTTCTTCTCCTAAACCTATTAATAGTGGTGTTCCTCAGGGTTCTGTCCTGTCACCCACTCTCTTTCTATTATTCATTAATGACCTTCTTAACCAAACTTCTTGCCCTATCCACTCCTACGCTGATGATACCACCCTACATCTTTCCACGTTCTTTCAGAGACGTCCAACCCTTCAGGAAATCAACAGATCACGCGGGACGCCACGGAACGCCTGACTTCCGATCTTTCTAAGATTTCCGATTGGGGCAGAGAAAATCTAGTAGTTTTCAATGCCTCAAAACTCAATTCCTCCATCTATCAACTCGACACAACCTTCCAGACAACTATCCCTCTTCTTCAATGACACTCAACTGTCTCCTCTTCCACAATGAATATCCTCGGTCTGTCCTTTGCTCATAATCTTAACTGGAAACTTCACATCTCATCTCTTGCTAAAACAGCTTCTATGAAATTAGGTGTTCTGAGGCGTCTCCGACAGTTTTTCTCGCCCCTCCAACTGCTTACTCTGTATAAGGGCCTTATCCGTCCCTGTATGGAGTACTCTTCGCATGTTTGGGGGTTCCAGTCACACAGCTTTGCTTGATAGGGTGGAATCGAAAGCTCTTCGTCTCATCAACTCCCTCCTCTGACTAACTGTCTTCAGTCTCTTTCTCACCGCCGAAATGTTGCATCCCTTTCTATATTTTATCGCTATTTTCATGGTAACTGTTCTACTGATCTTGCTAACTGCATGCCTCCCTCCTCCTGCGGCCACGCTGCACAAGGCTTTCTTCTTCCTCTCATCCCTATTCTGTCCAACTCTCTAATGCAAGAGTTAACCAGTACTCTCAATCATTCATCCCTTTCACTGGTAAACTCTGGAACTCCCTCCCTGTATCTGTATTTCCGAATTCCTACAACTTGTCTTCTTTTAAGAGGGAGGTATCGAGGCATTTGCTCCCCTAATTCTGGCTGACCGTTTTGGCACTTTTTGCACTCTTTGGAGAGCCAGCGCTCAAGTGGGCCTTTTTTTTTTTTTTTTTTTTTTTTTTTTTGCCCTTGGCCCTCTTCCCTACGTAAAAAAAAAACAAAAAAAGAAAATCACTCTCCCCTAACTACCAAATTGATCTCCTATTAACAAGCGCTAGTAGTCTTTAGGAGGGGGAGAGAGAGAGAGAGAGAGAGAGAGAGAGAGAGAGAGAGAGAGAGAGAGAGAGAGAGAGAGAGAGAGAGAGAGAGGTGTATAATAAAAAGGAAATGACTGCAAATAAAAGAGGAAGAAAGGGAGAAGAGAGAAGAAAGTAAAAAGAGGAAGGGAGATGAAGAAAAGAGACGAAAGGATGAAAAAAAGGGAAAAAAATAGACAAATGATTCAAGAAGCGAAGAGAGAAAAGGAGGGAACAGTGGAGGGAAGAATTGAGGGAAGGAGAGAAGGAGGGAAGGATGGAGGGAAGCCGAGGGGTAATTATTAAGAGCGGAAGGAAGTTATCAAGGAAAGAGGGCGACCCGCGGAGGAAGGGAAAAGGGAGAGAAGGAGGGATGAAGGGAAGGGAGAGGAGACGGAAGGAGGGGGAAAGAGAGGGAAAGAAAGTGAGCGAATCAAGAGAGGAAACGGAGAAATGGCATGTGGAGAGAGAGAGAGAGAGAGAGAGAGAGAGAGAGAGAGAGAGAGAGAGAGAGAGAGAGAGAGAGAGAGTATGAGAAACCACTATTACCACTAGCATCCTCCTCCTCCTCTCTCCCTTGGTCCCGACAGATGCTAATTGTTGACATCGAAAGCCGTGTTTTCCACAACGCGGCGGCGACTCACTACAACCTAAGCAGCAGCAGCAGTAGTAGTAGTAGTAGTAGTAGTAGTAGTAGTAGCAGCAGTAGCAGCAGCAGCAGCAGCAGCAGCAGCAGCAGCAGCAGTAGTAGTAGTAGTAGTAGTAGTAGTAGTAGTAGTAGTAGTAGTAGTAGTAGTAGTAGTAGTAGTAGTAGTAGTAGTAGTAGTAACAACAGTAACAGTAACAGTAGCAGTAGTAGCAGCAGTAGCAATAGTAGTAACAGCAGCAGCAG
>NC_059281.1:3238214-3240714 GCF_017591435.1 Portunus trituberculatus
GTAGTAGTAGTAGCAGTAGTAGTAGTAGTAGTAGTAGTAGTAGTAGTAGTAGTAGTAGTAGTAGCAGCAGTAGTAGCAGTAGTGGTAGTAGTAGTAGTAGTAGTAGTAGTAGTAGTAGTAGTAGTAGTAGTAGTAGTAGTAGTAGTAGTTGTTGTTGTTGTTGTTGTTGTTGTTGCAGAAGAAGAAAAAGAAGAAGAAAAAGAAGAAGAAGAGATAGTAGTAGTAGTAGTAGTAGTAGTAGTAGTAGTAGTAGTAGTAGTAGTAGTAGTAGTAGTAAAACTAGATGAGAAAGAAGAAGAAAAGGAGAAGATGAAGAAGAAGAAGAAGAAGAAGAAGAAGAAGAAGAAGAAGAAGAAGAAGAAGAAGAAGAAGAAGAAGAAGAAGAAGAAGAAGAAAGAAAGAAAGAAAGAAAGAAGAAGAAGAAGAAGAAAAATGAACGAACAGAAAGAAAAGACAAAGAAAGAGAGAAACAAAGAAAGAGAGAAACAAAGACTAATAAGAAACAAACAAAAGAATAACAAGAACACGATAAAAGACCAAAACAACAAAATAAGAACTGGAAAAGAGAGAGAGAGAGAGAGAGAGAGAGAGAGAGAGAGAGAGAGAGAGAGAGAGAGAGAGAGAGAGAGAGAGAGAGAGAGAGAGAAAGAAAGAAACCCGGAAAGATAGAGGAAAAGAGAGAAATAAGAAACATAAAGAATGGAGGAGGAGGAGGAGGAGGAGGAGGAGGAGACAACAATATTTTTGATGGTACGGAGAGATGAAGAGGAGAGAGAAAGCAAATAAAAGAGAGAAGGAAGAGAAAGAAAAGAATGAAAGGAGGAGGAGGAGGAGGAGGAGGAGGAGGAGGAGGAGTGAACATAACAGACGGTAAGGGAAAAGAAGAGGGAAGGGAAGGGAAGAGGAGGAGAGGAGGAGGTAGGGAAAAAAGGAGGAGGGGCGTTTGGGTTTGTGATAAGGGCTTATGTGGGAAAATACGTGTGGAAACTGCCGCCTTGTTGGGTGGGGGGGGCAGAGAGGATGGTTGGGGGAGAATGTGACGGAGGAGGGGGGAGGAGTAAGATAAACATTAGGGGGATAAAAGTTTGTTTTCTTGGTAGGGATAACGCTCTCTCTCTCTCTCTCTCTCTCTCTCTCTCTCTCTCTCTCTCTCTCTCGTTAGTTTACGTTTTATACTTCATTATATTTATCTTTTATTTGCTTGTCTATCTCTCTCTCTCTCTCTCTCTCTCTCTCTCTCTCTCTCTCTCTCTCTCTCTCTTAGTATGTTATTTTTCCCTTCCACTCTCTTTATTCTTTATTTCATCCAATGCCCTCTTCTTTTCCATTTCTTTCTCCTTCCCTCCCTTCTTCTTTCTCTCTCTCCCCTTCTCCCCTCTCTGTCTCCCCTCACCTCCCAAGGGATACCAGTGTTAGTTGCCCTCAGGGTCTGTTCGTATGTATAATCCGACATAATTTATACCTAAAGAGATGGAGGGAGGGCGGGCACACACACACACACACACACACACACACACACACACACACACACACACACACACTTGTTTCCCTGTTTCTTCCGGCTTGCTTGTCTCTTTGTATTTATCTGTTCATCTTTCTATCTGTTTATTTACCTGTCTCTCTCTCTCTCTCTCTCTCTCTCTCTCTCTCTCTCTCTCTCTCTCTCTCTCTCTCTCTCTCTCTCTATCTATCTATCTATCTATCTATCTATCATTCTATCAATATATCCATCCATTCATTGTTTGTCTATCTATTCATCTACTGGCTTTATTTTATCCTTATATCTCTCTGTCTATCTGTGTCTCTCATTATGTGAACCTAACTAAACCTAACCTAACCTCATTTAACCTATTGTTTATCTATCTATCCACGAGTACCTGTCTTTCAGTCTATCTACTGACCTACACAACTATCAATCTACCTATTAATCTACCAGTTATATTGCTTGCTGTGCCACACCGCGCTGCCCCGCGCTATGAGGTCAGACTGAGGTAGCCACCAAATACGTCACCACAGTTAAGATGATCTACTGACATTGTTGCTGTTGCTGTTTATACCACGATGGAGCTACAATAACAACGCCAATCACTCCCATTGCCATTATTAACACACCCTTGCAGTGTAATCCGTACAAGGTGGCATTAAATACTGCCAGGTAGTGAAAACTGTTATTCTTCAGTTTCAAACTTTTCACATCAACTTTTTTTAATCTTTTCACCCATCTATCTACCCATTCATCTTCTCAATGTCCTTCATCCACCACCTTCCCTACGAGTATCTATCTTTCAATTTATCTATTGACCTACACATTCATTTATCTATCTATTAATCTACCATTTTTTTCTGTATCTGGCTGGATTAATACTGTTACGTGCCCCTCCCCCACCCTTCCTCCTTCTTCAGCTGCAGCTCTCCAGGGTCACACATCACCCTCTCACAGCCACCAGGAGCCCCAGGGGAAGACACAGTTCTATTTATCTATCAACCAATTCACCCATCC
>NC_059281.1:3248214-3250714 GCF_017591435.1 Portunus trituberculatus
AAGGAGAGAGAGAGAGAGAGAGAGAGAGAGAGAGAGAGAGAGAGAGAGAGAGAGAGAGAGAGAGAGAGAGAGAGAGAGAGAGAGAGAGAGAGAGAGATTGAAGGAGACGCCCATTTTCTGCTATCTTGCGTTGTTCTCCTTACCTCCTCTCCCCCTGCCATCCTCCTCCTCCTCCTCCTCCTCCTCCTCCTCCTCCTCCTCCTCCTCCTCTTCCTCCTCCTCCTCCTCCTCCTCTACTTTTATATCCCTCGGTAGCGTGAAGGAGCGGGAACAAAAATGGCGAATCTCTTAACCTATTTTCCATGCTTTATTATGAAGGTGCTGAGGCGAAGGTGATTAATATGCTGGGGAGCGGGAGAGGGAAAGGGAGAGAGGGAGAGGGAGAGGGAGAGGGAGAGGGAGAGGAAGAGAGGGAGAGGTTAGTCAAGGGAGTGATGGAAATATGGTAGAGAAGTAAAGGAAAGGAGAAGCAGGAAAATTAAAGGAAAATTGAAAAGAGAAGGAAAATATGGGATGAAAGGAAGGAAAAGAGGAAAAGAAAAGAAGAAAGATGTGTAAGGGAAGGAGAGGAAGGAAGGAAAGAGAAGAGAAACAAGGGATAAATGATGAAGGGATAGAATGGAGAGAGAGAGAGAGAGAGAGAGAGAGAGAGAGAGAGAGAGAGAGAGAGAGAGAGAGAGAGAGAGAGAGAGAGAGAAGGAAGAAGGGAGGTATGAGAGTAAAAGTAAGAGGGGAAGGAAGAAGAGGAGTGAGAGGGGAGGGAGGAGGCGTAAGAGGAGAGGAGAAGAGGAGTAAAAGGAGGGGAAAGAAGAGTAAGAGGGGAGAGGAGTAAGAGAGGAAAAGAGGAGTAAGATAGGAGGGGAGGAGTAGGAGGAGAGGGGAGAGGAGAAAAGAGTAAGAAAGGAGGGAAGATGAGTAAGAGGAGAGGGAAGAGGAGAAAAAGAGTAAGCGAAGAGGAAAGAAGAGTAATAGAGGAAGGAAGAGGAGTGAGAGAGGAGGGCAGAGAAGTAAGAGGGGAGAGAAGAGGAGAAAGAGGGGAAGAGGAATAAGAGATGAAGGAAAAGGAGTAAGAGAGGAGAGAAAAGTAAGAGAAGAGGAGGGATGAGAAGTAAGAGGAGAGGGGGAAGAGGAGTAATAGGAGAAGGGAAGAGGAGTAAGAGGGGAAGGGAAGAGGAGTAAGACGAGAAGGCAAGAGGAGAAAGAGAAGAGGGAAGAGGAGTAAGAGGAGGGAAAAAAGAAGACAGATAAAGGGGTCGAGTTTAGAAAATGTAAACTAAAGGGTAGATAATGGGGAGGAGAGGGAGAGGGAGGGAGAGTGTGGGAGAGTGAAAGGGAGAAGAGAGAAGGGGAGATAATATGAAGGGAGAAGAGAGAGATATACTTGAAGATTAGGATAATAATACGTAATTATATATATAACATGTGAGGAGAGAGAGAGAGAGAGAGAGAGAGAGAGAGAGAGAGAGAGAGAGAGAGAGAGAGAGAGAGAGAGAGAGAGAGAGAGAGAGAGAGAGAGAGAGAGAGAGAGAGAGATTCAATAATTTTTCTCATCCTTTAGAATATGAAGTGTAAGTATAATGAAAAAAATAATGATAATATGAGCATGATGATGATGATAATAATAATAATAATAATAATAATAATAATAATAATAATAATAATAATAATAATAATAACGATAATAATGATGGGAGAACGAAGACGATAAACAAAAAACAAAGGTGTTAAAAGAAGAAGAAGAAGAAGAAGAAGAAGAAATAGAAAAAGAAAAAGAAGAAAAAGAAATAGAAATAGAAGAAGAAAAAGAAGAACAAGAACAAGAACAAGAACATTTAAATAGAAACAAAAGCAAATATGTCTCTTCCCCACCCCTCCACCATGACCCCTCTACCCTGACTCCTCCTCTCACCCCCCACTAGGGCCACTAAATACAAGCATCCAGGCTGGCTTTGTTCCCTCCCCATTCCCTTCCTTCCCACCTCCTCCTCCTCCCTTCCCTCTCCCCCCTCACTATTGTCACCCCGTCAAAATAATGAAGTCAACGGAAGCCCTTCTGAGAGGATTACCCCCCCCTTCCCTTTCCCACTCTCCCTCTCCCTCTCCCCCCAGAACACACACTGACGGCAAGATTAACCACTCCATTAATCCCTTTCCCTCTCTCTCTCTCTCTCCCTCTCCCTCTCCCTCTCGCGGTACAAGGAAAGAAGAGATTAACAGTAATTTCCAAGGGCTTGATTCGATATTATCTCTTTTAATACGTAAACATGGCCGTGGTGGTGATGGTGGTGGTGATGGTGGTGAGTGAGAGGCTGGGAGGTTGTATATTGGTTTGGTGATGACTTGGTGGTGACTTGTGGTGGTGATGTGTGACAATAGTGATGATCCGTGTGGTGACTTGGTGATGAGAGATTAGGAAAGTGCAGCTAATGGTGAGGGTGATGATGGTGATGACTGAGATGAGAAGTTAGGTAAAAGAAGATGGAGAAGGGTAAGAGAGAGA
>NC_059281.1:3265714-3335714 GCF_017591435.1 Portunus trituberculatus
CACACACACACACACACACACACACACACACACACACACACACACACACACACACACACACACACACACACACACACACACACGCACGCACACACAAAGATACAACATGAACATTCATTATCAAAACTAAAAGAATTCATAAGTGCAAACAGATCCAAGGTTACTTCTCGTCTGGGTAAAAAGAAAACGCATAATGAAAAAAAAAAAAAAAAAAGAAGAAAGAAAACGACGAGAAACATCTTTTTTTTTCTTTGTCTCTCCCCTTTCCTTTCCTTCCTCCTGTTCTTCCAGCACCGTTGCCAAGGGCGCGTTGGAACCTTTGTGCCTTTGCTGAGAGAGAGAGAGAGAGAGAGAGAGAGAGAGAGAGAGAGAGAGAAGTGATAACCTTACAAGTGTGCCATCTCATTAAGGCAAATTTCGTGTTGACGGAGGAGGAGGAGGAGGAGGAGGAGGAGGAGGAGGAGGAGGAGGAGGAAAAAATGGAAGACTCAGGGAAGTGGAGAAGCATTGAAGTGGCTGTATTAGTGAGCAACATTCTCTTTATATTTGCTTTCCGTGGCTGTTTGCAAAGTTTTCTGAATCTTTTAAGCGTCTCAACCAAGCAGAGTGGCTGGCAGTCTTCCTTCCCCCGCCACGTTAACAGAATAACTAAACAAAGCACGGATATGGAAGAAAGAAGAAAGAGGAAGAAAGAAAGGAAAAGATAAATCAGGTGAGGAAAGAAAAAACTTACTCTGGGGAGAAAAATGGCAAAATATAAAGAAATGTAGCATGAATAAAGAGCAACTGAAAACTAGATGCAAGAAAGTGATAACTAGTAAAAAGTAAGAAAGCTTAGGATAACAAAGTGAAAGATGTAACACAAAGAAAGAAAAGAAAAACAAAGAAGTAAGGAATGGTAAATGAAAAGAAGTAAAAAGAAAGGATATATATATATATATATATATATATATATATATATATATATATATATATATATAGAGAGAGAGAGAGAGAGAGAGAGAGAGAGAGAGAGAGAGAGAGAGAGAGAGAGAGAGAGAGAGAGAGAGAGAGAGAGAGAGACCCGCAGCAAATATTTTTAAGCTCTATTTTTTTTCCTCTTTCCCTAAGTAGTGACGAGGTAAAAGCAACGCCCAGACTAAAGCGAATATACACGTTGGCAGGCATTTTTTTTTCCCTCCCTCTCCCCTTCCAGCGCAAAGTTTGGGCCGCTGCAGTGGGCACTTTAAATTCAAGATCTCTCCATGAACAACAAACCGCGCAAAACAGAGACAGCTGGTGTGATGTTCTCCACATGCACACACCACCCATCATTTTTTTCCTTTTTAAACATCTTTATACCTAACTAATCAATACCATGCTATCCACACAGCAAGTAGAGCTAATATGGGATAGATGGATAGCCTTTAGATACACTTGGCTGTTCATTAAGAAGGAGAAAAAAAGGAAAGGTATTGAGCGGTGTCCGGCGCGGCATGCAAGGGATGAACGCAGGCTTGGTAACACTGCCGCTCACTGCTGTGTTTGGACTCCACACAAACTTTGGCCTCATCGGCGTAAAGTGGGGAAAAAGCACCAGATTTTTTGTGCACGTGAGTTTTTTCTCCGTAAAGTGGAGGAAATCACGGCGGAGAAAGAGGAAGAGGAGGAGGAGAGGAAGAAGTGTTCACCTGCTTTCTGCCGTGAACTCTGAAGAGGATTGGAGAGAAAAGGAGCGCGGGAGGAAGGCTTAGCAGGGCAGGGAAATAGAATCTGTCTGCCTGTCTGTCCCACCCGCAGTTCTCAAATAGTAGTAGTAGTAGTAGTAGTAGTAGTAGTAGTAGTAGTAGTAGTAGTAGTAGTAGTAGTAGTAGTAGTAGTAGTAGTAGAAGAAGAAGAAGAAGAAGAAGAAGAAGAAGAAGAAGAAGAAGAAGAAGAAGAAGAAGAAGAAGAAGAAGAAAAAGAAAAAGAAGTAGTAGTAGTAGTAGTAGTAGTAGTAGTAGTAGTAGTAGTAGTAGTAGTAGTAGTAGTAGTAGTAGTAGTAGTAGTAGTAGTAGTAGTAGTAGTAGTAATAGCAGTACTAGTAGTAGTAGTAGGAGAAATAGTAATAGTATAGAATGTTCATAAATAATCTCTTTTAATGTTCTTTGTAGTATAGTAGTAGCAGCAGCAGTACTATCAACAGCAGGTCAACATTCCCACAACTACACTGCTTTGCTAACCTTTCACTGCATCGCTCATGGAAATGTTTGTGCAGTGACGATTTCTGGGTACATTCTACGTTTGTTCAGCCTTGGTCTTGGGAAAGTATTTTGTACCGTTAACGCTAATAGCTGTGTATCATTCCATTCCTGTGTTCGGGTAAGGCTTTGGACTCCGGTAACTTGGCAAAGAGCAACGGTGAATTTACAATTTCATGATTACAAAATAGCGCCTCGGTTCTTCAAATCCTTATACGCACCTAAGCAAATTTTGACTGACTATGTATATACCATATACATTAGTTTACTTTTGAATTATTTGTTACATAAGCCATCTCTAAATTCTGTCAGCTTTTATCTTTGTTTAATTTGTACTTTTCTAAACTTCCTATGACAGCTATTATATGCTTAGACTCTGAAGAGACTAATTAGAACTATACTTGTATTTTTATGTCACTTTAATTTGCTATCCTTCTATGATTTCAAGTGTTTCACGAAGACAGCATTAAGCAACATTCAAAGCTCCCCACATTACACAACTATTTAAACATCGTTATCCATTCACTATTTGGGAAAGGGGATGGAATAAAGAAGAAAAGAATTAAACACTTTTCTCCATTCTTCTTAAACTCCTGCCAGTCTCCATTACAGTGAGTAAAAAGTATTATAGAATAAAAATAAAAAATGCAGCAATATCATGTAATACCGCTTGATTAGCTCCCTCGTTTATCCATTTGTTTATGTAGTTATCATTCAATTTATCATGACTATCATACGTACGTAAGTTCAGGATGTTATGTATTATTTATGTCATCAGGCACAGCGGGAGTGAACTCAAAATATCGCCAAATATCATGATTGTATTAAACGTTTGGATGCGTGAATATTTAATGCACACAAACATACTGAAAACTATTTACAACTTCTAGATTTTAATTCAATTTCCTTTGCTTCGTATTCAATTACCAATGTGTGTGTGTGTGTGTGTGTGTGTGTGTGTGTGTGTGTGTGTGTGTGTGTGTGTGTGTGTGAGAGAGAGAGAGAGAGAGAGAGAGAGAGAGAGAGAGAGAGAGAGAGTGTGTGTGTGTGTGTGTGTGTGTGTGTGTGTGTGTGTGTGTGTGTGTGTGTGAGAGAGAGAGAGAGAGAGAGAGAGAGAGAGAGAGAGAGAGAGAGAGAGAGAGAGAGAGAGAGAGAGAGAGAGAGAGAGAGAGATTGATTTGATTGATTGATATATTTATTGGTCTTGATATATACAGACAGACTACTATTATAGACATTATAATATACAATGACCATAATCCATGGAGCATAAGCTCTTTAAGGACTAATGAAATTTATATACTATGGTGGAAGACGAATACATGATTATATGTTAAGTAATTCATAACTTTAACCCAATCAAAGTAGATACATGCATAATAGTTATACCCATAATACAAAGAAATAACAATAATAATAATAATAATAAAATAATAAAAATAATAATAATAATAATAATAATAATAATAATAATAATAATAATAATGATAATAATAATAGTAACAATAACAATAATAACAATAGTAATAAAACATAATAATAATAATTATAATAGTAATAATAAATAGTAACATATAATAATAATAATAATAATAATAATAATAATAATAATAATAATAATAATAATAATAATAATAATAATAATAATAATAATAATAATAATAATAACAACAATAATAATAGTAACAAATAATAGTGATAATGATAATAACCATTACACAATACAAATAATTACATATATTATATTAATAGTATTGACAACAATAGTAAAAATAATAATAATAATAATAATAATAATAATAATAATAATAATAATAATAATAATAATGTGTGTGTGTGTGTGTGTGTGTGTGTGTGTGTGTGTGTGTGTGTGTGTGTGTGTGTGTGTGTGTGTGTGTGTGTGTGTTGCTCCATTTGCAATATTGTTACTTATTCCTTGGTGATCCCATGACACATTTTTTTCTCGTTATAAGAAATTCAATAAGAAACATGCTTCTGTATGTGTGTGTGTGTGTGTGTGTGTGTGTTTATATATATATATATATATATATATATATATATATATATATATATATATATATATATATATATATATATATATATATATATATATATAAGAGGAAAGCTGGCTAAGGGCGATATAGAAAAAAAAAAAAAGCCCATTTAGTTGCCAGTTCCCTTGCAGGTCGGACAGAGTTAGTAGGAAAAAAGGAATGTCAAGTCATAAGATGACGGAGATACATAAGCAGGTAGGAAGTACCAGAGTTCACCAGAGAAAGGTATGAATGATTTGTCCGCAGGAGGGGAGGCATGCAGTTAGCAAGAACAGAAGAGCAGTTAGCACCCAAATAGCGATAGAAAATAGCAAGAGATGCAACATTCCGGCGGTGAGAAAGAGACTGCAGACAGTTGACCAGTCAGAGGGGGGAATTGATGAGACAAGACGAGACACACACACACACACACACACACACACACACACACACACACACACACATACACATATATATATATATATATATATATATATATATATATATATATATATATATATATATATATATATATATATATATATATATATATATATATATATATATATATATATATATATATATGAAACAAACTTCTGTGTGTGTGTGTTTCACTGTTTGATCTGCTGCAGTCTCTGACGAGACAGCCAGACGTTACCTACGGAACGAGCTCAGAGCTCATTATTTCCGATCTTCGGATAGGCCTGAGACCAGGCACACACCACACACCACACACCGGGACAACATGGTCACAACTCCTCGATTTACATCCCGTACCTACTCACTGCTAGGTGAACAGGGGTTACACGTGAAAGAAGACACACCCAAATATCTCCACCCGGCCGGGGAATCGAACCCCGGTCCTCTGGCTTGTGAAGCCAGCGCTCTAACCACTGAGCTACCGGACGTGTGTGTGTGTGTGTGTGTGTGTGTATTTTACTTAGTTGTATTTACCTAGTTGTAGTTTTACAGGGCCTGGGCTTTATGCTCGTGTGGCCCCGTCTCCATATCTACACTTATCCAATCTTACTTTAAAAGTATGCACACTCGTTGCAGACACTACTTCTTCATTTAAACTGTTCTACGTCTCAATACATCTTTGCGGGAAGCTATATTTTTTAACATCTATCAGACATCTTCCTTTTCTCAGCTTTTTACTATGCGATCTTGTGCTTCGAATGTCATATTCTTCTCTCAGGATCAGTTGCTCATTAGGCTATCCACTTGGTCCATTCCGTTGATCAATTTATAAACTTGTATGTGTGTGTGTAATTCAACTCGGTCGCCTGCTGGTCACTCAGCCAGTCTTCCCCATTACGGAGCGAGCTCAGAGCTCATAGACCGATCTTCGGGTGGGACTGAGACCACATCAACACACAACACACACCGGAAATGCGAAGCCACAACCCCTCGAGTTACATCGCGTACCTATTTACTGCTAGGTGAACAGGGGCCACACATTAAGAGGCTTGCCCATTTGTCTCGCCGCTTACCGGGACTCGAACCCGGCACTCTCGATTGTGAGTCGAGCATGCTAACCACTACACTACGTGGTGTGTGTGTGTGTTTCACTTTTTTATCTGCTGCAGTCTCTGACGAGACAGCCAGACTTTATCCTACGGAACGAGCTCAGAGCTCATTATTTCCGATCTTCGGATAGGCCTGAGACCAGGCACACGCCACACACCGGGACAACAAGGTCACAACTCCTCGATTTACATCCCGTACCTACTCACTGCTAGGTGAACAGGGGCTACACGTGAAAGGAGACACACCCAAATATCCGGCCGGGGAATCGAACCCCAGTCCTCTGGATTGTAAAGCCAGCCAGAGGACCGGGGTTCGATTCCCGGGTGTGTCTCCTTCACGTAGTGTGTGTGTGTGTGTGTGTGTGTGTGTGTGTGTGTGTGTGTGTGTGTGTGTGTGTGTGTGTGTGTGTGTGTGTGTGTGTGTGTGTGTGTGTGTGTGTGTGTGTGTGTGTGTGTGTGTGTACTGAGTATGTGTGTGTCGTCTGCTAGTCACCCTGCCAGCCTTTCTCCTACGGAAAGGGCTCAGGGCTTATACTGACGATCTTCGAGTAGGACAGAGACCACATTACACACTACCCACACCGGGAAAGCGAGGCCACAACTCCTTAAGATACATCCTGTACCTATTTAATGCTAAGTGAACAGAGGCTACACATTAACAGGCTTGCCCATTTGCTTCACCGCTCCCGGGATTCAATCCCGGGCCCTCTCGGTTGTAAGCTAAGCCGTGCTAACCACTACACCACCACACAGTGTGTGTAGTTCACCACTGTCGTCTGCTGGTCACACAGTCAGCCTTTCCCATTACGGAGCGAGCTCAGAGCTCATAGACCCCTTCAGGTAGGTCTGAGACCACAACACACTCTACACACCAGGAAAGCGAGGCCACAACCCCTCACGCTACATCCCGTATCTATTTACTGCTAGGTGAACTGGGGCTACACATTAACAAGCTTGCACATTTGCCTGACCGCACCCGGAACTCGTAACCAGGCCCTCTCTGTTGCGAGCCGAGCGTGCTAACCACTACACTACGCGGTGTATTTACCTATATAGTTGTATTTACCTAGTTGTAAGATACAGAACAAGAGCCACACTAGGTTCGTGCTGTCCCGTCTCCATACCTACTTTTATCCAAATTTTTACTTAAATTTGTGGATTGTCTTGGCTCACATAGTCTCATCAGTAAGCTCATTCCATGCTGTTATATTTATATGAGAAAAGATGTGCTTCTTGATGTCTTTTCTGCACGCACTCTGTTTCAATTTCTTTTTATATCCTCCAGTGCTACTATTTTCAGGTACTACGAGGTCATCCCTGTCAACCTTTCCCAAACCTCCTAATATTCTATATAGTATTATCAGATCACCTCTTTCCCTCCTTTTTTTCTAGTGTCGTCAGGCCAAATTTATTCAACCTGTTCATAACTGTGTGTGTGTGTGTGTGTGTGTGTTTCACTGTTTGATCTGCTGCAGTCTCTGACGAGACAGCCAGACGTTACCCTACGGAACGAGCTCAGAGCTCATTATTTCCGATCTTCGGACAGGCCTGAGACCAGGCACACACCACACACCACACACCGGGACAACAAGGTCACAACTCCTCGATTTACATCCCGTACCTACTCACTGCTAGGTGAAAGGAGACACACCTAAATATCTCCACCCGGCCGGGGAATCGAACCCCGGTCCTCTGGCTTGTGAAGCCAGCGCTCTAACCACTGAGCTACCGGGCGTGTGAGTGTGTGGGTGTGTGTGTGTATTTACCTAGTTGTATTTACCTAGTTGTAGTTTTACAGGGCCTGGGCTTTATGCTCGTGTGGCCCCGTCTCCATATCGACACTTATCCAATTTTTCTTTAAAACTATGTACACTCTTTGCTGACACCACTTCCTCACTCAGACTGTTCCACGTCTCAACACATCTTTGCGGAAAACTAAATTTTTTAACATCTCTCAGACATCTTCCCTTCCTCAGTTTCTTACTATGCGATCTTGTGCTTCTAATGTCATATTCTTCTCTCAGGATTAGTTTCTCATTATCCACTTGATCCATTCCGTTAATCAATTTATAAACTTGTATCAGATCCCCTCTCTCTCTTCTCTGTTCCAGGGTTGGTAGATCCATTGCTTTTAGTCTCTCCTCATATGTCATCCCTTTAAATTCTGGAACCATTCTTGTAGCCATTTTTTGTAGTCTCTCCAATTTCCTTATGTGTTTCTTTTTATGGGGGGTCCACACAACTCCTGTGTGTGTGTGTGTGTGTGTGTGTGTGTGTGTGTGTGTGTGTGTGTGTGTGTGTGTGTGTTTTGTATCTTTTTTTTTTTCAACTGGCCAAGGGTGAACAAAAAATGGAAAAAAAAGGCCCACTTGGTTGCCAGTTCCCTTAAAAGTCAAGAGAATGAACCAAAATTCAGAGTTATCCAAGTCAAGAACAAAATGTCTTGAGAACTCCCTCTTAAAAGAAGTTAAGTCGTAGGACGATGGAAATACAGAAGCAGGTATGGAGTTCCAGAGTTTACCAGAGAAAGGTATGAATGAATGAGAATACTGGTTAACTCTTGCATTAAAGGGTTGGACAGAATAGGGATGAGAGGAAGAAGAAAGCTTTGTGGAGCGAGGTCGGAGGAGGAGGGGAGGCATGCAGTTAGCAAGAATACTTGATTAGTTAGCATGAAAATAGCGATAAAAGATAGAAAGAGATGCAACATTTCGGCGGTGAGGAAGAGGCTGAAGGCAGTAAGTCAGGAGAGGGGAGTGGATGAAACGAAATTTACTTAGTTGTATTTTACCTAGCTGTATATTACAGGATTCGAGCGGGGGTTCATAGTGACCTGTCTCTATATGTACAATTATTCAACTTTTCCTTAAATTTATGCACACTTTCTGCTGCTACAATTTCTTCATTCAATCCATTCAGCAGATGTCCACCGTCGTATGTGGAAAACTTAACTTCTTAATGTTCCTCAGACACTGACACTTTTTATGATCTCGGAATGTCCTCTTGTTCGTCCACCTCTATCCTCTGTCAGTGATTAGGTCTTGTTTATCTACCTTTTCCATACGGTTTACTGACTTATACATCGTTATTAGGCCTCTTCTTTCCCGTCTATCCTTCAAAGTTGGTAGTTCCATTTCCTTCAGTCTTTCTTTATAGGGAAGATCCTTTATTTCCGGGACTATCTTTGTTGAGGTCCTTTGGATTTTTTCTAGTTTCTTGATGTCCTTCTGCCTGTATGGTGACCATACCACTGCTGTATATTCTAAGCTGAGAGAGAGAGAGAGAGAGAGAGAGAGAGAGAGAGAGAGAGAGAGAGAGAGAGTTTATCATATTTTGTAAATATTTTGACCATGACCATAACCATGGAAAGATAGGAAATTTCCGTCCTCTTCCTCTGCTGGCTGCAATTTTAATATACAAGCTAAAACTTATCAAATTAAATCAAATCAACACATATGTATTCTTGTTTTGTATACTGTCCAGTGTTAGATTTTTTATACTTTAACCTTAAGTCTTTGTCCAGGGGGTGGGTGGCAAGGCCCATCCTCTTCCTTTGTTGCAATTATTTATTAATTCAACAATAAATGTATCAATCAATCAATCAATCACATATCAGAAAGGTCGCCCCGTTGCAAAGCTTTTCCAGCACTCCAGTACAAAACACAACACAGCTGATCCTTCCCTACCCACGGGCCCACGAGGCCTTATTCCCAGATATCATCTTCATGGCCTGACCTCACACAACGCCTCTCTTCTCCACGGCCGCTCCTCAGCCTCGCCACCTCACCAAGACACAGTTCACCAACACAATGTCTGACGCAAGATTTAATTTCGCTCGGTCAGTGCTGGAGAAATATGGGTGGAGTGAAGGTAAGGATTTTCTTCCTGTGGTGCTGCACATGGTGCACTATCCAGGAAATTGCAAAAGATTCGTAAGGAATATAACACAAAATATGGATGTGTATATTTCTTGTGGTGATGGGCGTGTGCAATTGTTATTTGTTTAGTGAGCGTACAGGCTTCACTAACCCAAAGGAATGTACTCTGCAACGCCGCCGTGACCGTATGCCAGTAAAGTGCCATGAGTTTCATATAACAGTAGAAGTTAATTATATTGATAATTAGACGCGTGCATACGCTCACTATCGAAATTTGATAGCATATTATAATTCTGCATCAAATAAATTCCTAGCGTAGAGGTACTTAGTAACTGATTTATATAAATACAATACACACAAGTACCATCTTTCTCCAAATCTTCCACTGCATACGTTTCATTGGGAGGGTCAAGGACAGCTGAATGTTAAGGGAGTCATAGGGAAGAACAAACATACATTATTTGCTTTGAGTGGCCTCACTGGACATGGGTAGTGGGTTCCCTCCAAGCTTAGCCACTATGTACCTGTATCCAATATGGCAACTCCGTTCATAATGTGTGTTTGTTTTTGTCTGAAATGCTGGGCATCACACTGCCCTCTACCCTCCCAACAAATCACATGCAGTGTGTCCAAACCTTTACATATACAGTGAAACATATAACATCAATACCAATATAAAAGCCATATGTATGATGAGCATCACAAAACATAGTTTTCAGTGAATGCTTGCTGCTATATACCGTTGGCTGCTATGTACTGGCTCCTATATACCACTGCTTTGGCTTATATGTACCATTGATGGGCTGCTACCTATGTACTGGCTCCTATGTACCACTGCTTTAGCTTGTATGTACCAAACAAGGCTGCCATGTACCAGATACCAAGTAGGAAGATAAGATATTTACTGTAAAAAAAAAAAAAAAGTAATATACATGATATAAAAGTAGTGAAACTACATTAAAAGATAACACAAAAGCATAAACATATTAAAACTGCATACAATAATTAAAATTTTAAACAATAAGATTCAGCATACTGTACATTGACTTGATACAGGCTTAGTCCTCAATATGATCCAGCAGTTCAATGCAGCGATTAAGAAATTCTGATGTTGTCATGGATTTGTTCTCATATTTCATCCATGGGTCATCGAGCTTAATTTGCTTTTGGATAGCATGCTTTCTCTAGTATCTATACATTTTTCTTTTGTTTTACTAATTTTACATTCATATGAATTCTACTAGATTCGTCTTGTAGAATACATACTAATAAAGAGGTACATGTTTATAGAATTGGTTTTTGCTATACCTTGTTAATTGTATGGTGCCACCCTCCTGCATCGTTATTAGTAAGACAGGGTGCTTGTAGGAGCTGCAAGAATGTGGAGGATTTTTTTTTTTTTTTTTTTTTTTTTCCCATAGTAGGGAATGAGATCAGGAAGTGACTGGCTTGTGATTTGATGAAAAGCTGGCTCTATATTAGATGGAGGTAAGTTTAGCAGCACCATTAACTGCCGAATTAATTGTCTTACAGCGAGTTGATTAATATAGGCATTTTGTAGACTTAGTCTCTTCATTCTGCAGTACACTGCTTGGGCCCAGTAAAACCAGCAGCCATGAAGGGAAGCAAATAGTGAGCAGATCCACTGGAATTCCTAAGTTGTCCTTTTCGAAGCAAATAATGAGCAGAGCTCTATTTGCTCTATTTTCTATTTGTGTGGCAAACAAATAAACATTATTATTAATTATATTAATAATAAAGTTACATAACTATAATCATGGTACATAGCAGCCAGGGATGGTCCATAGCAGCCAGGTACATAGTAGCCATGGATGGTACATAGCAGCCAATGGTACATAGAGGCCTGTTACATTTTCAGTTACACATCAGTCATCCATATTTTGTACTTTTACCATATTTTATCTAAGTGTAAGCAGGGTAGTTTGAGGTTGATACTGTGCTTCCTTTTAATTAGCATCTCACAAATATTAGAGTAAAGGTTACATTTTTTACTAATCGGAACCCTGCTAGCTTAAACTTTTTCCCCATGAATGAGTATAAGAAAAGGCATGTTGGACTTGCCCAGAGATTTAGGTGGTTCATAGTAGTCTAATTGTAATTCCATTAGTCCACTTCAATCCTCTGTGTGGCATGCAGCAGCTGTGTTAAGGTGCTGCTGCTTGTGTTTGGTCTGTGAATGGATGATTGCTTGATAAATTTAAATTAATTTTTCCATTACCGGATAAATATTTATCTTTTATAAAGCAAATTTGTTAGAAGTTTGTAAGGACATCAAATAAATCTGGATATTGTCCAGCAGGGCTTCCTAAACCTGGCACCAAGTTTACACATTATTCAGCTAGTGTCCAGCCATAGTTAACTTTCAGCTGAATGAATTTAATATGTAGTTTGCATACTCCTTTTTTTCTTCTTCTTTTTCTATATACAATACATATGAGAAGACATTGTCTCAGTGTAGGTAACCAAAATAAATTTTTCATTTTGTAAAAACATTGACAATATTATTAATAGAATATCAATTTTGCAGTAAAATGTGAGTATTTTATGGGTTTTTTTTCATTCCCAGGTAAAGGGTTAGGTCGAGAGGAGAAAGGTATCACTGAGGCCATCAAGCCCAAGTTGAAGTTCAACAGTACAGGCCTGGGCTATGACATGGGTGAGCAGTTCAAGTTCCAGTGGTGGGACCATGTGTTCAACAAGGCAGTCGACAATATTACAGTCACAAAAGATCAGGTGGGACTCTTTTCACTATCATTATTTCACTTGTTTTCCCTTATGATGTTGAATGGTCACATGTTTCGAGCAAAACCTTTCCTTTCCACAGTGGCCTTCTCTAGTGAAGAGTAACTATGATTTCAGGGTGACATCTCCCAAGATGCTGCCAACCAGGGTATTCAAGCCCTGTTGGAACTTATTTATATTTTAACAAAATATAGATAAAATGGTGGTGGAGTGTTTACTATCAATTCAGTTGTAAGAGCCCACCTCAAAGAGTAAGATCATTACCACAGTGTGTCTTACCTCAAGGAGTAATGGCATCACACTGTTAAGAACACAGTTACCCATATCAGGATCAAGATCACCGACCACGTGTTTTGTTTTGGTACATTCAATGCGTGGTGCATAGTCACTTAGGCCAACTCTTCCAAACTGGTGTCATTCTATGTGAATTACCGGTAAGTATGACCTATTATATATTGTTACCTTGAAAGAAAGAGTTGTTTTGTGGTGTAGTACCAATCATTACTTTGTTCATATGTGCAAAGATGTCTGGGGTTTCATTTTAGAGCTTCTATTGCCACCAATCACACTGTCTCAATGCTGAACCTTGGCCTCATAGGACACACGCTCATTTTCTGAGACTTTTTTTGAGTGAAAAGGTGAGTCTTATTAGCCATCAAATACGGTATATTGTCTGATCTTGCCCAGCCCTACTGACCTGCCCTCAAGCAGTCTTACTTTAGACTGTTTTTGCTTCAAGCTCACCATCTTGCCACCTTCATTTCACAGCCAGTGTAAGACAGTTACATATAGTATGAACAGAACACAGAAATGATTTCAGAAATACTCAAATTTATATATATATATATATATATATATATATATATATATATATATATATATATATATATATATATATATATACAGTCAACCCTCGGCTATCGCGACTTCAGCTATCGCGTTTTACTGCTATCACGCACCCATGAAAAGCTTCTAAAATTTCATTATCACGACCTCAGATGCCTGCTATCGCGCGCCCAGCCATGACGTCATGGTATATCTGAGCGCTCATTGGCCAAAACCGCCTTCCCGCCAAGATGAGTGCGTGTCCTCCCCACTAGACAGTGATAGCCAGATTCTACCATTTTTTGTGCTCACAATGGCCACACAAATGGCAAAAAGATAAAGTAAATACAATGAGCTGATGTAATTTTTTTATGTTATAACCTTGACATGTTTTAATTGGTACCAATGGATTATACAGTAATTAAAAAAAGCTAAAAATGAGGGATATTAGGAGTAAAATTTGTGGTTGCGGCACCAATAACAATTTTCACCATTAGTTGTTCAATTCAGCTATGGTGCAGCTATTTCGGCCCCAATTGGGCGCGATAGCCGAGGGTTAAATGTATATATATATATATATATATATATATATATATATATAGAGAGAGAGAGAGAGAGAGAGAGAGAGAGAGAGAGAGAGAGAGAGAGAATATTATCCCATATTCATACATTTACTTTTAATGCATTTAACAAAATAAACCATGAGTATAATTTGGTGGTGGCTGGTAGCAGTGTTTGTTTACCCTCACCTCAGCTGCCAGCCATGCAGTCCTGATTTGACATGACTTGACCAGTCCAGACCACACTGCCTCACCATTCCACCACAAGCAATATGTTGCTGCTACAGAGCATGATTTACTAATATGTAGACTTAGTGAGCCAGGAAAAGTGCTTCTAAGTAAAAGCACAGATGATCATATAGTGGCTATAACATGGGAGAAAATCACCACCTTCAACTGTGCAGGCTATGGGAAGAGGGCAGTCCACCAGCTATCTACATAAATGGGTACTTATCAAGCAATAAAGACATACAACTGATCGTAAGCTAAGTAGAATTCTAATAGAAAACTTGGGAGATGGAGATGTGGTGACTGAAGCTGGCAGTGGTGGCGATGTTGTTGACAGTTGTTGTTCCTACTTCCTGGGTTTGGTTTTGATCATAATTTGTGTAAAGTAGCTATTTGAATGATAACCTATATACTTTCATGTTTTAAAATCAATTAGTTCACAAAAAATTATGATAATAGGTAATTTAGCCAAAACTTATGTGAAGGTAATGACGAAGACATGAGTCTTGGTTCACCTTCGCGGCGAAGTAAATCCTGCCTGAACATTGCCTTCCTGAGCTCTGGGAAGGTGGGGTTCGCTCTTAAGAATACCATATTCTCGTGCACAATACCCTTCAAGTAACGAAGTTAGAAGGTATTGTTTAAGAATCTGGCTGTAAGTATCCTAATTAGTTTCAGGCTTATTTACATACTTGTAGGGTGTTTATTGTTATCATAGGTCCACATGCTCTAAGGCAAATGCCACATAATAGTCTAGGCTTGGCACTGCCTATGCTGGCCCCAATTTACCAGAGCTCCTTTCCAAGGCCGAGTACATCCTTGAAGATTTTTACAACTTTTCTTTCCTACATTCATCTTTTGTCAACCAGTGACATTTCTTTTTCCTTGATTACAGTGAACCCTTCATATAGGTACCATGATAAATAGGCGTAGAGAGAATAACTTTTTTTGCATTGTACTCTTTGTCATCATGTCCAGTTCATGCCAATTCATTTATTGGGATTTTGGGTACTGTTACTGTATTCATGTCTTTGCTCATAAACTGACCTCATCTCTACAGAGTGGTTTTGTGGAAGTCAATCAGAAACAAAGTTTGGAGGTGAGCACCAAGAGACCATCAAGAAACAACACCAAGTCTAAGTTTTATGGAGGCTTTGTGAAGGCAAGTACACTGCAGTTGTGATGGCCTCCCTGGCACATCATGGAACCACTGCCAAATTGGTTAGGAGGCAGAATAATTTTTCTATGAGACACTTGTGTTGGATCAGACCTGTCAGGACTCTCATGGTGGCTTGCTTTTCTTATACATTGGCAATCAGGACATAAATAATCATAACATAACATAACATAAATAATAGGATAAAAAAGGGCCACCAGGGCCCATCTAGGTTATCCTGTATCAGTCGCACAGCGACCTCGTCATCAGTACTTAAAGATACACTTACAAGTACACAATACATTATATACTAATTCTAAATATTTGGCCCATTAACAGGGCTAAGTCCTGCAGCGAAATCCTCTACAATTTGTGGTCCCCATACATGGGGATCATGTCTTATTTAACTATAGTAAATTTCTTATAAAAACTATCATGCAGTGCTATACATAATTATAAATCTAATAAATTTAAGTGCTTATCTAATCTGTTTTTAAACATTGTCAAACTAGTGCTATTTACAACCGTCTCTGGCAATGCATTCCAGAAGTCTACCACCCTATGACTAAAGAAATATTTTCTTATATCTAACCTGCAGCCTTGCTTTCTAATCTTCCTGCCATGATTTCTAGTCCTATTTCCCTCCTCTAAGGTAAAGAAAGATCTCACATCTATGTAGTTTGTATCTGAGAACATTTTAAATAACTCTATCATATCCTCTTATACATCTCCTCTCAAATGAAAACATGTTTAATTCCTTTAATCTATCTCTATACTCCAGGCGCTTTAATGCTGGTATCATCCTAGTTGCTCTTCTCTGAACTGCTTCTAACATGTTGATATCCTGCCTATAGTGGGGTGACCAGGCCTGTATGCAATACTCTAAATGGGGCCTAACATAGGAATTATATAAGCTACGCACCACTTCCTTACTTTTATAACTAACATTTCTATTTATAAAACCCAGGATCCTATTTGCCCTATTTCTTGCTTCTAAACATTGCTTTGAAAATTTCATAGTCCTGTCTATCACTACTCCTAAATCCTTTCCTTCCTCTACTGCCTCTAGCCAACATCCCTCCATCTCATAGTTAAAGTTTGTGTTGTCTTTACCTAAATGCATAACCTGACACTTTTAGAATTAAACTCCATCTGCCACCTGTCTGCCCATGCTATCAGCCTGTCCAGGTCTCGTTGTATTCTGTAATTGTCCTTTTCACCCTGTACTGCACATGCTATCTTAGTATCATCTGCAAACTTTGATACTTTGCTACTAATTCCTATATCTAAATCGTTAATGTACACCAAGAAAAGAAGAGGTCCTAGCACTGATCCTTGGGGTACCCCACTAACCACTTCCTTCCACTCAGACATTGCCCCATTTAATACTACTCTCTGTTTCCTATCAGAAAGCCATTCACTAATCCAATCAACTAACCTACCCCCTATCCCATGTAGTCTCAATTTGTACACTAGCCTCCTATGCGGTACCTTATCAAACGCCTTGCTAAAATCTAGATATATAACATCTATGCTATTTCCATCATCTAACTCCTTGGTAATATATTCTAAGATATCGAGCAAATTTGTAAGACAGGACCTCCCTGATCTAAAGCCATGTTGGGTATCTCTAATTAATCTATTCTCATTTAAATGCTCCCAAATACTACCCTTAATGATTTTCTCTAGTATCTTACATACTATACTAGTTAAACTGATCGGTCTATAATTATTCGCATCATCCTTCCTACCTTTTTAAATATTGGAGTAACATTAGCTAACTTCCAGTCCTGAGGTATCTCAGCAAACCTAAGTGATCTTTCAAAGATTAACTTAAGTGCTTCAGAAATACTGTCTACACCCTCCCTAAGTACTCTGGCATGTAGCTCATCAGGACCACTAGCTTTCCTATCGTCTAGTTCAAGAATAAATTTCCTAATAATTCCCGGTTTTATATCAATATTTTCTAAAGCTCTTAAACTACTCGTCGCACTGTTTGTAACAGGATTTCCTATTCTTTCCTAGTAAATACTGAAGAAAATTGTTCATTCAATAATTCTACTATGTCTTCATTTTGATCCACTACTACACCATCTTTTCTGAGTGGTCCAATCCTATCCTTATTTCTTTTATCACTGACCTTGTAATAACTATATAATTTTTTGGGATCTTTACTCCCAGCTCTAGCTAGTTTTATCTCTGCCTGTCTTTTACTTTTTTTTATAACCTTACTCAAATCATCTCTGACCTGTCTGTACCTAATCAAATCTACATCTTCCCCACTTTTCTGCAACTCTCTGTATGCCCTCTTCTTCTCTCTGATCTGGCTACCTATCTCATGAGTCCACCATAATGGCTTCCTGTTTCTCTGCCTTATATTTTTGTAAGGGATACACTGCATCAATCAATATGGTGCAAATGATTTTTGGTTGGCTTGACTGTCCTGACACTACAGAAAGTGTAGTCTCTTTTTTTATTAGCCATTATGTAGCATATATGTTGCTGGAGATGGAATGCTGAAGCTCCTTCATTAGTTTACAGCATAAGTCTTTGCAGTGCAAGTTGACATACATACTTGATGCATTATGATCCTTTCCTTATGAAAAATAATAAGATATCTTACATATCTGAAGAAACCAAAAAAATATATATGTTTATTTAACTCAGTGTAATTTTTTTCTCTGGAAAAAAAAAAAAACATAACTGAATTTCTTAAATATATAAGGTAAAATTGAAGCACACGTTACAGCAGCAAACAACATGAATCACAGAAACCACTGTTCATTTTCTCCCTGCACCATCAGGGAGGAACTCTGGTCGGACAAGCACAGACACATGAATTGGACACCAGTGATGAGGAACAAGAGAAGGACAAATCTCTAAGGCTGTCAGATGAGCAGCTATTAAAGCTTTGTAAAGGACGCACAGCTCACAAGTAAGAAATATGCTACAATTAAACATTATCATACAGAGGAAATATACCATTAAATAAAAGAACAGAAATCATCCATTCAGTCTCAATAATTACAGGTTGTATACAAACCACTAATCAATTTGTAGGTTATGTAACAATCCAGTTTTTAAGTTCCCTTCTTTAGATGCATTGTATTGCTCACAAGGCATTACCTCATTCCTTCCTTCAGGGGAGCTCGCCATGGACTGAATATGACAGCCAAGCTTGCCCGAGTGAGGGAGCAGGAACTGTTGCTGCTGCAGGAGTGGGGTGCAGCAGACTCACAAGTACAGCAAGATGAAGTGCAGCCAAAGAAGAAGAAAAGGAAATCCAGCAAGAACAAAGATGTTCAAGCTGTAACTTGTGTTGATGGATCAGAACCAGAGAATTGTGTTGAACATACAAAGAAGCAGAAAAGTAAAAGAAAGAAAGATGAAGGAAAGGATGAGTGTGCAGCAGTAGAGGACAAACAAGAGACTTATGAATCAAATCCAGTAAAAAAGAAAAAGAAAAAGCACAAAACAGAAGTAACTGATCCATGCACTGCAGAAGTCTATGTCACCACCACAAAACAAAAGAAAAAGAAGAAAAAGAAAAAAGATTGTAATGAATAACTACATAGTTTACCATAAATTATGAGAAAATGGCTTTTCCTTTTAAATTGAATGATCTAAAACTTGACCTTATTTTTTCCTGATATTCCACCAACCTATAGAGTATTTCTCATTATTTGTCTATAGGAAAGAAATGAGACAAGTGAGGTCATGTGGTACTATGACAAGGGAGCAAGAAGAAAATGTTAAAGTACAGGAAATATCTTGTCACTACTTAAGTGTTTTGTTCAATTGTGAGCTTCCAGTATTTCTTGGAAATCTTTCATTTTCATTAATTTTAACATAATGATCCCTTTCACCCACACTAGCATCTCACTTTCTGACCAGGTCCACATATAGGCTTGTCCTGGAGAGGGGCAGCAATAGCTGTTACTAGGATGAGATGTTCTTCAAAAAAAATTATAACACACACACACACACAGATTACATTAAAACAGCAGCAAATCACTCATTATTATGCAAAATAAAAGGCAAACTCTTGATATTAAGATTGATTTACTGTTCTACTACAGTTTCATGCAATAAACTGTAGATGGTTTTGGCCACCCTTAGGTTGTTGTTCTTACTATTTACAACATTTCCAATAAGTACACTACCTGCTGCAAATTAATAATAATGCTGCAATAGGTCCGGGAATGTGCTGTGTCTGTCGAGTTTTCTCTAGGTCCTGCAAGCTGTGGCGAGCTACGGAGTTCCACACTCAGAAATGAGCAGTACACTGGCTTGCATTTGTTTATAGCTGGGGTTTGTGGGTAACTGCTGAATAGGATTCTCATTGTGTCTATAGTTCTTTTGTCCAATGATGTGCCACCATCTCAACACCACAAGCTGCGCCAATGGGAATTTGCTATATGTATTCGTAGGCAGGGCACAGCTGGGCAGACAAGTGCATAGGGACATCTGTGTACTCAGTTCAGCCATGGCCACCATTGACATTAGTTGTAAAGGTTGTGAATTTGATTACTGGTAAATCATCGCTCCTGCTGTCCCCGTGGAGTACAGTGAACTTAATGACACTTGAGTAGAGGATGACCCGCAGCCAGGATCTTCACCCTCTCACTAAGGTATTTTGAGTTATGAATTTATACTGGAGAGTTACTAGTAGAGATGGGGCATTTTGTGTAGAGCTATAAGAGAACTAGGTTTTAGCGCAGGGGAGCAGGTCAGTGTTCCAGTTGGGGTGGGGGGTTGTGGGGGGTACAGACCCCTGGCTAGGATACATTAGGTTAGGTTTATGTTAGGGTTCTGGAGGGAGGGTGTGGGGGGGGGAGGCACAGCCCCTCCAGCTTGGATTCATTAGGTTAGAATTATGTTAGGGTTAGGTTAGTGTCCAAGAGGTGGGGCAGCCCTACCCCCAGACTAGAATGCGTTAGGGTAGGTTTATGTTAGGATTAGCTTAGTGTCCTAGAGGGAGAAGGTTATGCTTTGTAAATTTCCCTAGATATAGGAAAATTTCTTTAGATTTAGGGAAATCCTTCAAACATATAGGGAAATTTTTCTTGATTTAAAAAAAAAAATATATATATATTGTTACGGTCACGACTGCGGTTAACTGCTACAGCTCACTAGAGTGTTATCCTGGCAAAATCGCCAGCTTTGTTACGGTCAGTGCAGTGGGGAACATAACACTCCACAGAGTTCCCACTACTATAAATCACAGCAGCCGTAACCCTCAGGTTCTTTCAAGGTCGCCAACAGTGTATAACTTCCCCCACTGTAAGGGAATCTCCTCAGCAACTCTTCTCCTCCCCAACCAAGTAGAATTTATAAATGGTAGATGCTATGTGTAACAGGGCGAGGCTTTAATACCCCCTAGAGAAACCGCCCACAAGGACAATTCCACCCACTTCTCTAGGAAGTATTAATGCCTCTCCACACGCCTTGTCCACAGACTGTGATAACTCACAGACCGGGACAACACGCGCGGTATATTACTATACTATCTTACTACGACAAGTGCTTCCTAACACCTGTCAGACTGACACCCCTAGCCTACGACTACTACAATATATGAGGTTTACAGCACATCCGGTGGTGTACACACAAGCCTAGACACCACCTACAGGTGACAACAGCCACACACGGAGTCCAGATACTCGTCACAGACACGTCTGGCGGACGAGATCTACACACCACTGGCCTACAGTACGAAGCTTCTCAGCTTTTCACTAGCGTGCGTGGCAACAACTACTATAATACAGTGTACTACTGATACTACACAACAGATGATGGGGGCACACAGCCACCCACCAAACCCTACTGGTGACTACAGCCACCAACAGCAACAACGGGACGAAACAATAACGCGTCCCTCCGCGTCGCCACACCACGAGTGGACGAGCGCACGAGAAATGCAGCCCCAACCAGCCACACTTTCTCAGGACAACAAGCCCATTGTCCTACACAGCCACGGTCTACCGAGTAACAAGCCAGCTACTCAAGGGAGGGCACAACTCCCAGACCAATGACTAAATGACTAATGAGTACCACGAAAAACCCAGCCAACACGCATCTCTCTCACTGTGCCAGACCGACGAGAGTGGTGTCTATCTCCGCTGAAGGCTCACTTGGTACTATAAACAGTATACTACTGATACTACACAACAGATGATGGGGGCACACAGCCTCCCACCAAAACACACTGGTGACCACAGCCACCAACAGCAACAACAGGACGAAACAATAACGCGTCCCTCCGCGTCGCCACACCCGAGTGGACAAACGCAAACAGGAAATGCAGCCCCAACCGGCCACACTGTCCTTAGGACAACAAGCCCACTGTCCTACACAGCCACGGTCTACCGAGTAACAAGCCAGCTACTCAAGGGAGGGCACAACTCCCAGACCGATGACTAGTGAGCACCTAGAGAAATCCAGCAACACGTCGCTCTCTTTACCCTGTGCCAGACCAACGAGAACCCGCGTCCACCTCAGCTGAAGACTACCCTGGTACTGAGGCGATGCTTGCAGGCACAACAAGATGGTGGAAACAAAGAGAGGGTGGTTGGCCGCACAGCAGAACAGCGACAGATATATATATATATATATATATATATATATATATATATATATATATATATATATATATGCTGTGGTACAGTGGAACCATGCGTGCTTTGGGGTCTGAGGGGTCTCCAAGAGCACGGGTTCGAATCCTGTCCACGGTCCGAGTGTAGGTTAGGCTTCCTCACTCGGGGCAACGGTTTCCTAGAGGGTGGGCTTTGAGATAGGAGGTACCCTCAAAAAGTATCCCCTTTAGCCTATAAACTCCCGTGAAAAGCCCACATGGTATAAATAAAAATATATGCCTTCCCCCATCCAAAGGCTTGTTGGTTAAATTTCTACAATAACATGAACAGCTCACTTTGGGATGAAATAATTTCTTTTCTGGTAGATTTTGACCTGTTTTGAGTGAATGTGCACTTCGTTTCCGTCGCAAATCTGTAGTTTTTTTTTTTTTTTTTTTTACACCCTCCGGTTCTTAAGGAAACGATTTCGTGGTGTTAAATTTCGACCCGTTTTGAATATACACTTTCTTTTCCATGCGAAACAGCTTTTTTTTTTTTATCACCCCTCCTACCCCCGTCTGATGTTGATATACGAGTTTCCAGTAAAACGAAGCTTTTTTTTCTGATTTATTTTTACTGGTTTTCAATGAATATATACTAACCTAACCTAATCTAAACCTAACCTTACCTAACCTAAACCTACCCTAACCTAACCTAACCTAAACCCAACTTAACCTAACTTAAACCTAACCTAACCTAGTTTAAACTAACCTAACCTGACCTTACCCAACCTAACTGCAATGGGTAAGATATGCATAGAAAGTCATTACCTTATTGGTGGTCCAGTCCTTCCTCGTCGCTGGAGACGTCACTAAAAGAAGGTGGCTGGGTAAATTTTTACAATAACATGAACAGCTCACTTCGGTGAATAGCAAGGAAATAATGCACGCTACACCCAACACACGGTGACATCTTCCTAAGACTGATTCAAATATTTCGAACTGAACCGCTTCTCTCGCCACACGTTGAAATACAACACTATGATTGGCTGAATTTTTTTTTTTTTTATTGGCTACTGATTTCATGTTGAAACAAAAGAACCAATCACCGTCATAATATATCCCGCTTGCGCAGATAATGTAACATACGCACACACCAAAATGGCGTTCCTCAGTGCCCGTCTGTCTATGGCACGTGGTGGTGTGTCGCCTTCCGCCATTGACACAACAGTGAGTTTAATCTTGAAAAAAAAATAAAATAAAAATAACAATTTGCGTCGGGTATGTATCGGTTCAAATTGATCAGAACAATTAAGGTCTTTAAGATGAGAAGGGTAACGAAAGCCAACTTGCTGTTCATGCTACAGTAAAATAATACCGCTTGTTGGAGGGGTTGGGGGAATGATGGTAGAGATAAGGGATATTATGTTAAACTGTAAATTTTACCGATTTAACAAGACATGGTAAAAAAAATAAGATTTTTTTTTAAAGTAAAATCCATTTTTATTTACATACCCATAATTATTAATTCCTCATCGGCTGCGCTGTCCAACAGCGTGACGTCATGCATGATTTACGGTGTGCTGTTGTACCAAGGGCAAGGCTCAGAACACGGTCATGGCAGAGTCAGACGCTTCCAGACAAACCCGCTTCGTTGCTATGGTAACGCGTCCCTGGCGGCCAAAGCATCAGGAGCTATGATGGATCTCCAGCAAATATTTCATCCATGACTGCGAAATATTGCCACTGCTTCAAAGCACCTCTCCCACTCAGGTACTTGTAAAGTACTTCCCAGTGCATCTGTGAGCGTGACGGAGAACCAAGTCATAGTCTAGTCCCTGGAAAGGGCACGAAGGGCACTATGTTGTTTGGGCCGCCATGTTTGTTAATGACGTCACCGCAGTACCACCTCTCGGGAGCGAGCGTCCCAAAGAATCCCGGCACGGCAACTCGCTACCTCTCACCGGCGTTTGAGAGGATACATAACATAACATAACATAAATAATAGGATAACAAAGGGCCACCAGGGCCCATCTAGGTTATCCTGTATCAGTCGCACAGCGACCTCGTCATCAGTACTTAAAGATACACTTACAAGTACACAATACATTATATACTAATTCTAAATATTTGGACCATTAACAGGGCTAAGTCCTGCAGCAAATTCCTCTACAATCTGTGATCCCCATACATGGGGATCATGTCTTGTTTAACTATAGTAAATTTCTTATAAAAACTATCATATGCAGCCCTATACATAATTATAAATCTAATAAATTTAAGTGCTTATCTAATCTGTTTTTAAACATTGTCAAACTAGTGCTATTTACAACCGTCTCTGACAATGCATTCCAGAAGTCTACCACCCTATGACTAAAGAAATATTTTCTTATATCTAACCTGCAGCCTTGCTTTCTAATCTTCCTGCCGGTGCGCCGTCTCAAACGCACCCAGCAGGGTTCAGAGACGTGAGGCCGCACGCAGCGGCTACCCGATGGAGTTGTGTTTACGTTATGTCTACATGGTGGCTGTCTGGGGTTGCATTTTCTGCACTATGGCCACTTATAATGGGGCGCGGAGGACGTAGTGCAGTTTTGTTGTGTTTTTCTACTCAACGAGACGTGCAAAGACAACTGTGTGGTGTTACCCACAGCCGATCGTTTGGTCGTCGGCGTCTCGTCCCTCTCCAGGGTGGTGTGTATAATGGGAATTTACTTTTATCTTCCTTTTAAATTTACATATCCTGTCCCGTTTTGTATGTCTTGTATGACATAGCCGTAAATAACCGTTTTGGTTGACACGCCGGTATTGCCTCTTCCCCAGAGGAGGGCGATATCTGCTCATCAGCTGTTTTCATGATGGCGATCGAGCGACTTAAACGTTCCTGCACAGGTCCGGCCACGGCAGGCCCAGCCACATAAAGTTGTGTTTTTCAGAACACCTGCTCCTGCACTGCCCTCGTCACCACTCACACCGTGTGGCCCTCCTCCACTCACTGTCTGCAATTCACCCCCACAGGCCAACACTGACTGACCTGGGTGGCTGCACAAATGCCACTCAGGCTTTCAAGACCCTCAACCTCACCAGGACCTTCCTACAGAAAACAAATCAACTCCACTGCATATAGCTTGAACACATCACCATCGCATACCGCACCTTTGGGTCACTAGAGGCTGTGACAGCCTGCATGGTCCCAACAAACCCCCAAAAAGTTGTGTTGATATTCTGTTGATAATTCTTAAGAAATACACCACACATATCTTATTAATCTTTTCCCCTCTCCCCCAACAAGCTTGGGGGCACGTGGGAAATCAGGGATTTTAGGGGGGGAGGCATGAAAATCTAGGGAAATTTCTCTAGATGGAAAATCGTACAGGGAAATTTCCCTAAAAATGCCAAAAAATCCCTATATATTAAAAAAACTTCAATTTTTTTCATAAAGGCAATAGGTAACCTAACCTATCGGGGGGCTGCGCCCCTCTCGACCCCCCTTTTGGCACTGAATGAACAATTTATAACCTAACCTAATCTAGCGGTGGCTGCGCCCCCCTCGACCCCCCCCTTTTGGCACTGAACGGACAATTTCTAACCTAACCTAGCGGAAGCTTTGCATCCCCCCCCCGACAACTCTTTTGGCACTAAACGAACAATTTCTAACCTAGCAGGGGAGCTGCGTCCCCCCAACCCCCCTTTTGGGAATAGGTTTTTGTAATATATAGGGAATTTTTTCATTTTAGGGAAATTTCCCTGTAATATTTTCCATCTAGGGAAATTTTCCTACATTTTCAGTCCATATATCACTCAAATAAGATACGTGTGGAGTTCTAAAATTTCCTTAAGGTAACAACTAGAAGCGCATGGTAAGACCGAGTGCATAAAAATAATGTTAAATTCATACCTTTATCTACACGGTGACTGTATAAGGGTTGTACAAAGCTGTCACTTCCTCCAAAAAGCGATGGAATCTCTTGTTTTGATTCTTTTCTGCCATGAGGAGCATCGAACGAGCAAGATATCCCACGAAGTGTTTCCTCCTCCTGCTGTACAAGGGAACTTTGCTCTTGGCTTCTCTCCATAAACGTTATATATTGTTGGTGTGTGCAAGAGTTGTGGGGTCTACAAAATTAACACTATGATTTACTGTAAGATGCTTATACCCCTTCTCCTCAAGACAGTTGTATGCTTTCCAGCAGTCCGATATTATGGTGGTCCTGGGCTCGATCCTCTCTTCGGTAAAAGTACAGAACCACTGCTTCCCCCCCTTTCCTCTCCCCTCCCCCTTCCTCCCCCCCCAACAAACTTGAGAGACTGTGGGGAATCGGGGGTTTTGGGAGGAGGAGCCAAAAGAGGTGAGATATGGCGATCCCAAAAAATCTAAGGACAAAAACTTAACCTAACCCTAACATAAACCTAACCTAGCGATCCCCCTTACAACATTAACCTAACCCTAACATAAACCTAACCTAACCGGGGGGGTGTCTCCCTGGACCCCCCTGCAACACTAACCTAACCCTAACATAAACCTAACCTACCGTATCCTTGCTTTGGAGCAGCTTCTCTCCCCCCATACCGGTTCTCTTATAGCTTCACACAATATGCCCTACCTCTACCAATACCCCTCCTTAATGAAAGGATTAAGGTCCTGGCTGGTCCTCTTCTCGATTGTGCACTGACTTGTTTTGCAGGAGCAATGATTTCCCAGTAATCAAATTCGCAACCTTTACAACTAATGTCACTGGTGGCCATGGCTGAACTGCGCACACAGATGTCTCTGTGCACCTGTCTGCCCAGCTGTGCCCCGCCTACGAATGCATATAGCAAATTCCCATTGGCGCAGCTCGTGGTGTTAAGAGGTGGTGGCACGTCATTGGACAAAAGAACTATAGACACAATAAGAATCCTATTCAGCAGTTACCCACAAACCCCAGCTATAAACAAATGCAAGTCAGTGTACTGCTCATTTCCGAGTGTGATGGAGCTCCGTGACTCTCCGCAGCTTGCTGGACTTAAGAGAAAACTTGCCGAACACCACACATTTGAAGGCTTGTGTACGACACACTAAGGCCGAGCACTCACCAAAACTTTCACTGACGGTAAACACGTTACATGTACTGCACTGTGCTATACGTATTATACAGATCGGCATGGAGCAGTGATTCTAGAGAAGAACCCTCTCTTCGATTACAGCTAAAAGAGTTTCACTGTCTCGCTTGTGTACCGGAACCATGATGCAGGCACTAGTTTCTCTGCAGATTCCACCAAACACCCATTGTCCTTCAATAAGTCTGCCAACATTATATTTCCTTTTCCCAAACTTACTCTCATCAATTTCTACGATTTTATTGTGGCCACCAATCTTTCCAGTTTGTTTCAAACACCACTCGATAAGGACCTCGCAGCAGAAACTGGCCCAATCAACAATCGTAGGGTCGTTGAGTTGTAGCTCGTTCCTCACAAACACGAAAGAAAAACACTCGCGAAGGTAAACGTTCACAAAAAGGAGGACAGCTTCCAAGTCTAAGTGTACTTTGTCAAAGAAAGTACCTTTATAAACACTTTCTGACCAATTGCACTTCGCCTTTTTCTTTTTTTGCTTGGCCACCCACTTCTGACACCGCCACAGCTTCCTATCAAAATGTAATGAAGCAGGTTTTCCGCACTGCTCACAGTCTTTTTTCTCTAGAATTAATTTGTGGCTGACGCACAAATCAAAAAGTTCTCTGGGTTTTCCAAAATACTTAAAATGAAATTGTAGCAGGCTAAAGTCCCACTCTGAGCAAGATTGTTCCATGCCTTCCAGGAGCCACACTTGAACTGCTCGGTCTCTCTAACCTGCAGTGGTTCCCTGCTGGCTACATGGTAACGTGGTGTCTTGAGATTGGCCGGAAATATAGAGGTGATTAATTACTGGCGGAAAACACCACGACGTCAAAAGCGTCATTAAATGTCATAGACTTAGGAGCATGCGCAAAAGCACCCTGCGTGTAAACCAACACACGAACGCATACAGTGTAACTTCAGCACGGACAGGGTAAGCAGGACGGATCTCGGGAATATTGGAAAAACTTTAACATTGTATTGTAACCTTAATATCAACTAGCGATCAGTAAAACCTTTACAGACATGTAGCTATACTATTTACACTTCTTGAAAGCACACCTTATTGAAAATAATCTTGGGTGCGCTGTCCTTAAGATTTTTCGTTGTGTTTTTCACCCATTACTGGAGATGCTCTTCCTCCCATGTTTTTCCCCCTTCTAGGCCACTGCACTGGAGCAGGTGGATAATCCTGCACTTCAGTAATGAAGGATATTTTACCAGTTTCGTGAAGGAGAAGGTGAGCAGATACTCGTGTTGTTGAGGGACACTGACACCATGGTGATGTGGAGGCCAAGGTGGATAATGTAACCCACCTGTTGTATCACAGGGGTTGTCACATAGTGATAACACTGGTCAACAATTTTTGGAAAGTTCTGTGCTTCTTAAATGAGATTAGTTCATTCTTATGTATTTTCATGAACTGAATCCAAATATCATCGTAAAAAATGCATATTGGCTATAGGTTTAAAGATACACATGGCATTTGACATTTTATCATTTTATTATAACATAGTATGTTTCATGATTTAAACTTTAATCCATATCTACTCTCCGTCGTTTTGCTTGACACTTATAGCGAGCTGAATAATAGTCTCTTGCCAATGTCCAGCAATAGTCTGCAAGCATTGTTGTCCTCCATTTACCCTGATACTGCTTTTCCATGGTTGAAATGTCTTGGGGAAACCTTTCACCATGTTCGTCACTAACTGGCAACTGCCCCACAATTCGCTGGAAAAAAGTCTAAATGTGAGTCCAAAAAGTGTATTTTAAGTGACATGTTACAGCCCATGTTCTTATAAGCCCTGATGAGGTTTTCCCACCAATTCTTCATAGTTTCTTTCCCTTTTCTTTCCGAGAAATCCCTTCGCCACTAACTTGAATGCTTCCCAAGCAGGTTTATCCTCCTTATGAAGGGCTGATTCAAAATCATCGTCTTTAAGAAGCTCTTGAATCTGAGGACCAATGAAAATTCCCTCTTTTATCTTGGCATCGCTCAGTGAGGCGAATTTTTATGTTAAGTACTTGAATCCCTGTCCAGATTTGTCCATAGCTTTAACAAAGTTTTTCATGAGCCCCAGTTGTATGTGTAGTGGGGTTAGCAAAATTTTATTTGGTTCAATGAGAGGTAAATGTTGAACATTTTTCACCCCAGGCTCTTATGATTGACAAGGTGGCCATTCTCTTCTGATATAGTGGGAATCTCTTGCACGGCTGTCCCATTCACACAAAAAGCAGCAGAACTTGGTGTATCTGCCCTGCAGGCCCATTACAATAGCAACAACAACCTTTAAGTCACCACAGAGCTGCCATTGATGTTCATCACATTTTATACATTGCAGCATATGCTTTATATTCTCATAAGTTTCTTTCATGTGCGGTGCATAGCCCACAGGAAATGATGGTTCACTATTGCCTTTATGCAGCAAGACATCTTTCAAACTTGTTTTTGATGAATCTATGAACAGCCTCCACTGTGTATGTTCATATTTCATGCCAAGTGATTCCATCAGGCCATTGATATTGTTGCAGGCCACTAAATCACTGTACTGAAGGGCAGTCATACTGTGAGTGGCGTAAGAAACACACTGCCGCAAACTTGTTGGAACATGTGACGCGTACTTGTATCTTGAAAAGCAGAGCTAATAAACAATTTTAACCATGATATTTATTATCAGCGTCCTAAAATTAACTGAAAATAACTACTCTGGTCTCGGAAGCATTTTGGTTGTTGATAAGTGTAATTAGAGGCCTTGGCTCTGAGGTAGATTCTGTGACCCAGAAATTCAAAGATGTGTCTTATCTCCTTAACAACAACAAAGTCATGCATCTAGACAAAATTGTTCCCATAAAACAAGACTTAGTTTGGGCTAAGATAAGGGACTCTACACTGAGGAAGGAGCTGCTGTCTCTCACTAAAAACCTGAAGAGCTCTAACTTTAACTTGGTTTTTATAACAAGAGATCTAACATTCAAGCAGAGAGAGAGGAACTGAAAAAACGTTTGGCCTCCCGTAAGAATGACAACACCCCTCAAACTACAGCTGTTTATGCCAATGCCACTGCTGTAGCTGCTGGCATTTCTGGCACCACCTCAGTTAGTCAAGCTGCAAAAAACTAAGCTCTTCCTCACACATTCAACCTAATCACTTCTTTTTGCTAGATATTGAACCTACTTATTAAAATTGTTAGACAAATAAAGTTTTTTTTTTATAAATTTTGTTGCAATGAGGAAATTTCTGTCTTTTCAGTTACTGAGTCTTGGCTGCAACCAATCATCAAAGATTCTGTTGTTAATATTGAAGGCTATTCATTATACAGAAATGATTTTGTATCTCTTGTTCCTAAATTAGGTGTTTGTGTGTATGTTAAGAATAACATTAAGGCTTGTGTATATCCCAATTTAGGGTCTTTCCCTAATACTTTAGCTATCCATCTTCCCACTTTCAATCTCTATGTATTAAGGTGGTAATTCGATGACTCGATATCAATATCGGTTTTTTGGCTCTCCCATTGCTATTTTTTCACCGAATTCAATAATATTTATACACAAGGTGTACGTTTATGGTGTACGTCTTCAGTGTTAATTTGGTACACAAATGTGGCGTAGTTTTTTTGCAATAAATATTTTTTCGGCGATAAGAAAATAATTCAAAATACCATTATAAAATCAAAACTAATAACAGTGTGGCAATTTCCTCTTAACCACATATAATATACATAACAACAAATAAATGTTAGCATCGGCATACACATAACCTATGTTATAACAATTTCATTACACGCCAAATTGTTACCTTTTTTTTTCATCAAAATTTGAGTTTATAAGCCTGTTGTAAATTTATTTGAGTGAGTTCATGCATTATCATGCTGGCATTTGTTAAGATGAGGTTGTTGATCATTTTGCTGCAAAAATTTTGAAATTGACCAATTACTGAAAAAGTTATTCAACAGTATATGCTGAAAAACTGAAAGTCGAGAAAAACGCATTTTTCTGTGAACATCTTCAAAACCCCACATAACTCGCTTCCTCACTGGGCAACGGTTTCCTAGCAGGTGGGCTTTAAGATAGGAGGTACCCTAAAAAGTATCCCCTTTAGCCCATAAATTCCCGTGAAAAGCCCACATGGTATAAAAAAAAAAAAATAACTCACTCCAATATGTACCAAACTCAGATATGTACTTACATAATCCCTTGACAACTGCTTGGAGGCTGGTAGTGGCTGTTTAGATAGTTTCAGGCCATGTTACATCATGGCCTTACACGTGGCATTGTCACAATTTGGGAACCCAACACGTGTAAAATACGATCAACAGGTAGGCTGCACGCACGGGCACTCCCTAAGGCTGTATCGATTGGTACTGAGGGAGTAGCGTCTTCCTCACCCTCACTGCCTGATACTAAACTATCGTACATCACGCAAAAATAAATAAAACAGCTCAAAAAAAAATAAATACAAGCAAAACAAAGACTAGAAGAAAAAGGGGCGTATGCACGCTTGGGTATTGAAAGGGCCGGCCCTTTAAACCCGCCATTACCAGGTAAGCAGTGCGTTATGTGCCTGGCAACTTCGGCCATGGCTTCCCTCTCCAGAGACGAACCCAAGTACCAAGTTTCCAATTTTTCAATTTTTTTGACCAAATTAACGAATTTCCACCTTAACGGTCTGTCGTCCTCCCTCTTATACTCTTGAGGAAAATATTGCCCTTATAGAATTTATCTATAATTTCAGTGCCAACAAAGAACTCGTGTTGATAGGTGATTTTAATTTGCCAACAATTTCTTTGCTTGATAAAAATCCCCACCTAAATATTTCAGCCAGTGACGCTATGTTTCTGGATCTATTTCTGACTCTCGGTCTGCACCAACAGGTAAGGGAGCCTACACTTGTACTTTCTGGCAATATTTTGGATCTTGTTTTGACATCTGATCCCGACCGTATTATGGATGTGACTGTTTCCTCTTTTTCCCCACGGGAGATGCAACTTTCAAGGCATCTTACTTATTTTAATGCAAGCCTCCTCCTGATAAGACTAATGTTACAACTTTTGATTGGCCTAAGGGTAAATACAATAAAATTCGTAGCTCCCTCAGATTGTTTGACTGGGACTTAGAATTATCACACCTTAATGTTGACGATGCCTCATAATTTTTAACCAATACTCTAAAACCTACTTATTCAGCAACACATGCCTATTAAGTCCTATTGTAAGAAAACAGCACCATGGTCTAAGTCCATTCCCCGTAATCTATACAAACTGCGCACTAAAGTATGGAACAAATTTAAAATGGCCAGACAGATTTATGGTAGACATTCTCATCTCACTACAAAAACTTTTCAAATTTAATGAGGCCGATGTAACTCTTAGAAGCTGTGGTCTTGAACGCCCAAATCAAATATGAGGAAAACCTTATCCAGATTTGTGCTACTAAACCCAAACTACAATATTTCACTCCTACATAAGGAACAGAAAACTTGACAGACATAGAGTTGGCCCCCTGTTGGTGAATGGTGAACTAACTGATGACATGAACTCCATGGCCAATACATTTGTTGAAGCTTTTTCCTCTGTGTTGTGGAGTCATCATTAAACCCTTATCCCCACCAGGTATGTCATGTCAATATTTCATTTGTTCAGTTTCACCCTGAAGATGTAGAGTTTCACCTCAAATCTCTCAATGTTGATAGTGCCAAGGGACCTGACAATCTTCACCCCCATCTCCTAAAATAATGCACATCTGAACTGACTTATCCTTTAACCATCATTTTCAACAAATCTATGTCATCGGGTTTCCTACCCCCACTCGTGAAAAATGTTGCTTGTTTGCCCTATCTATAAGAAAGGTTCTCACAGTGATCATCTGAATTATCAGCCTATTAGTCTAAACCCCATTCCCTGCAAGATGATGGAACACATTATTTGTAAATCTCTATTTAGATTCATTGATGATCATCTAATATTCGATGTCTCAATTTGGTTTTAGGCCCAACTGTTCTGTCACTGACCAATTACTACTCACTTAAGATAACATAAGTTACTGGTATGGTCAAGAGCAAGTGGTTGATCTAATCCTATTTGATTTTGTTAAGGCCTTTGACTGAGTACATCATCTGACTCTCATAGATAAACTTAAAGCTATTGATATCTCAGGCAACCTACTGCAATGGATCACTAGTTTTCTACTTGCCCAATCAATGAAAGTCACAATAAATGGTCTGACTCTCATAGATAAACTTAAAGCTATTGATATCTCAGGCAACCTACTGCAATGGATCACTAGTTTTCTACTTGCCCAATCAATGAAAGTCACAATAAATGGTCATGTTAGCTATTCTAAGCCAGTACTAAGTGGAGTCCCTCAAGGTTCAGTCCTGGGTCCCTTGTTATTCCTCATCTTTATAAATTAAACCTGCTCCTAGCTACATTACAATTACAAAATGTGTGCTGACGATCTCAAGTTATATTTTCACTCTTCTGCTTCATCACCTGACTCTTCCCAATCTCTTCCCGGGATGCAAGCTAATATTGACTTGCTGTCATCTACTGCTGCTTCTTGGTGGTTGAGGTGTTCTACAGGTAAATGTGTCCATCTTCATTTTGCTAGACAGCATTGCACCCAGGCAGATGACCTCCTAACTCCTGTCTACCTTCTAAATGGCAGCCTAATAAACCAGAGTTTCTCACATATGGATTTGGGAGTATCAGTTGATAGGAAATTGAAATTTCACCACCACATAAGTTGTACAGCTGCTAAAGCTGGGTGTATTGCCACTAACCTCTTTAAGTCAACTATCACTCACTCGGCTAACTTTATTTCTACTCTTTTCATCCTTAATGTTTGGCCAATTTCGGATTTTGCATCTCCAGTATGGAATCTTGGATTTTTGGGCCAAAACAGGCTCCTGGAATCTGTTGAATGCAGCTGGACAAAACAGATTACTGGACTGTCTGATCTTCCTTATTCTGATAGGCTGTCCACATTGAGTTTGTTCTCTGCGAAGGGCAGAATGTTGAGACAAGATCTTATATATTGTTACCGCATTTTTCACAGTCTCTCCATCATCTCCCCATCTGACATCTTCACTATGTCCCCAATGGTTGGCACTAGAGGCCATAGATTTAAGATTCAAATGCAACATTCACACTGTGAAGCCCGCAGATGCTTTTTCTCATGTAGAATTGTTCAGAAATGGAATTCACTACCCCATGACATTGTTGATGCTCCCAGCCTCCCTACATTTAAGTCCAGATTGCAGTCTTCCTTAGGTGAAGATTTGCTCTCCTTCTGATCTTTGTTTACCCCCTGATATTTTCATGCTTTATTTTTCTATGAATGATTCACTCAACCAGTCATTTATAAACATGTATGAGTAACCTGACTGGAGTATCTGTCTTGAACTCTTGGGCCTGTCCCTCTCTTGTCCAGTCTGACTGGACTTGGGTAGCAAGGCCCTACTATGATATTATAGGTGAGTTGACCTGGAGTGGGTGCTGTTTACCCATCTGCCTCAAGCTTGCCATGTTGCTGATCTTGATCTTGCTGCAGCAGGTGACGTGATTGCTTCAGAGCCAATGGATTCCCAAGTTAATATGGGGTCATTAACTAGTTCACAGGAATTTTCTTTTCTTTCCTGAACTTGCAGGCTACCTCATAGGCTTATTGACCATAACTAGGAGCAGCTTTTGATGTTAATGATACTAATGGCCCTGTGTTACAGAGGTTTTAGCTGAGGATACCAGGGTTTGTTTACACATGGTTCCTGATGATAGATGAGCCAGACTGATGAATTACTGGTTCCAGCTGCTCTCTCGGCCCACAAAGTCACAGGTTGGAGAGCAAGTTAGCTCAAACTTCTTTATTGCTCTCATTTCTTGTATTCAGATATGTAAACTCCCATGCCTCTGATGAGAAATGATCTCATTACTGATAACCTTGGCTTAGACCAACGTCTCTCTTGAAAAATGTTAAGGATAAGAACATGGCAGGTGACGTATTGTTTGAGACTAACATTGTTGTCATAATTCAATAGTTTATGCAGAAATATATTAATCCAGAGAGGTTTAAGATGAAACAGATCCTTTCTCAGCAAGAGTTCAAAGAATGAGATCTGTATAATGCACAGCAAGTTACCTGTTGACAGTTGTTTTCTTGCTCATTCCCTATTACCAAGGTGTCACTTGATATCTATCCCAGGTAGGTTTACCTTGGTTAATAGCCCAGAGATTTTTTGAGGGAATAAGTTTGTGTTGCTTTGATTTCCAGGTAATATTCAGTAATCCTTGGTACATGACATTATTGAGGTTAAAGCTTTCTTTTCCTTTCATGTTATTCCCTCACAAACCTCATGTTCCTCCTCCCTTACATTTCTCTGTAGGGACAGACAAGCAGTTCATGCAGCCATGAAAGGGTTTATTTAGCTGCATATTGTTGAGAGAGCTTCAGATGTTTCTTCAGGTTTCTTGTCTTATATTTTTCCCCAGAGTAAAGAAAGATGGTATTGCAAAGATTATACTTAAATTTTTAAACTTCTTTGAGTATGTAGAATAACATAATTTTGAGATGGAAACTTTTAAAGATATCTTGCCATTGATTACAGAGTATTGCTTTTTTGTATCTATTGACTTGAAGAATGCTCATCTTGCTATCCCAGTTTATAAGCCAGCAAGTCATTCATGGCTAAGATCTATTTGGAATGGACTCTCATGGCAGTTTACTTGCTTATCTCAGGGTTTTTCCTTTTCTCCTTGGCTCTTTACTAAATTATTAAAGGTTACTACTATTTACATTGATGATTGTCTTGTGGTGGCAAATTCAAATGAGAAACTTCTTGCTCATGTAAAATCTGTTGCCTTGACCTTGGATCAACTGCATTTCACGATTAACATAAGAAGTCGGATCTCCAGCCCAGTTATGAAATACAGTTCTTAGGTTTTATTTGGAACTCTAGTGATATGACTAATATACTCACACAGGGTACAACCACTAAGATTAAGCAGTTGGGTTTACAATTATTGCAAATGGAGGAGATGTGAGGCAAAGATCTGGCAGTTTTTATTGTTGCAGGAGACTCTGTACATTGGGCTCCGTTGAAATACAAATACAGTAAGGTCCCGGGTTACGTCGGTCTCGAGTTACATCAAACTCGCACTTACGTCAGTCCACTATAAGGCAATTTAAGATTTAAAGAATTGAAAATTTATAAATCGTAAAGCGCAGGGTTTATTGTTATTGTTGGCCACCAGGCGTCACTAGTGGTTATCCGCCACACCGCCCATCTCACGCTTGAATACAATAACACACTACGTACCTCAGTTCCACCACACTGTCTCCCCTGGCAAGAGTGTTGCTACATCTGCGTTTGCTGACTATCTTAGTATCTTGCTCAATGGCACCAAAAAGAAAACTCCTGAGTGATAGCAGTGATGCTAAGAAAAGGAAAACCATTACGCTACAAGAAATAGTGGACATAATTAAAAGACATGAGAAGGGAGGCAGCAGCTGTGTGTAAGAGAGTGAAGAAGAAAATGGGAAGCCCGTTACCATGACAACGGGGAGGTTGACGACCTTGAGGGCTCGCGCACCTATCACAGCAATAACAACTCAGGAGCCTTCGTCTTGCAGGTCACTTGCACCGTCTGCGCCTGTCTGCTGATCCCTATTGCCCTTTCCTATTGCATTTCCTGCTCCGCTGCCCACGCTTCTACTCCCACCGCACTGCACTACGCTCCCAGCTGTCCACCCGGGGGTAGGACAAAAACTCAACGGACAAAAACTCACCGGACATTAATTCATCGGACAAAAACTCACCGAAAAATATTTAAGGAGGACAAAAACTCACCGAAGCTGAACTATAATATAATATTTAAAATCGCAAAAGAATGTAAAACTTAAATGATTTATTAATAAAATTAATATGAAATTAATTAAATTCCTGGGTTTAAAAGCGGACACAATGCCCAACAGCTCGAAGGAATTCCTCTGTAGATTTTCTACTGGCAACTATATCTTCACATAGATTCTTTAAACGTTTCTGAAGACGAACATAGTTTCTCTTGGTTCTCCTCTTTGGAGGTTCGCCTCGGTCATCTTGCAGCATCATGGTTTTGACTAGGGCTTCATCCTTCCTAATGTTATCAATAACAGTGTAAAAAGATGGATGAGAATGACCAACAAGCTGCTTGAACGATGAATTCCAGGTTTCACTCATATTGTTTGTTCGAGCTTCATCATTTAGGGTATTATTGTGCACATTCCATATATCTGGCGGAAAAGAAGGTGGTAGTCGTCGAATATTGCATTGCAGTGCTTCTGGATCTTCATTATTTCCAGGAAGTCATACATGACGGAATGTACCTGTAACATATGTCCTGTCAAAGTATGAAAGGAGGTCTTCAAATTCTTCAGGAGTGTTGTCCTTCAAAAACGCCATACTTTCCTGGACCTTTTCTAATGGAAGAAATGCTAACCCATCCATCATTCCACAGAACAGTCTGCAATCATCATTTTCACAGTAGCGATTCAGAAGCCCTAATTCCTGTATCTTACGCCATGCACTTTGCGTCAAGTGGAAGAAACATCCTTTAGTGGTTACATGAGGACCTAAAATGCTACTGACAGCCTGCATGGCAGACTTTTCAAAATCTAATACAATTTCTTTGGGATCTGGTGTGAATCCTAGTCGTTCACAACCATCTACAATACTTTGAAGCAGTTCTTCATATACATTTTGTGACTTTCCTGACAAGAATGCATACACGCAGGAAACTGCTGTTTCACCTAATGGTACTCTAATAACATAAAGTTGCTGGAAAATTTCTGGAGCCATAGCAAAATTCCCGTCCATAAACCACGTACGGGTCCAGCACATTAATCGCAAGCACTCATCAGTAGCATATACAACCATTCTGTTGCAGGCATCCGAACCACTGTCATGCAACAGGAATTGTCGTGACTGTTCACCAGACGTACGTTTCCATTCATCTGTAATATTTAGTTCATGTACATTTGCAGGTTCTTTAGGTAATGCGCCTCGCCTCTGCCGACGAAGACCACGTCTGCATGTATCTAGCTGACCAATGTTGGCACGAACCTCGTCACTTGCAGACTCCAACCCCTGAGCAAGCAGCTGGTTTGGTCGACATTTAGTTTCTCTTGCCTGCTGTTTTAAGGTTGCTGTTAATTTTGTGACAGAAACTAAGGCTTCGTCTGCTTCATGGTTGTGATCATCAACAAAGGTGCACGGATTCTGCAACTAAAACCAAAAATATAATTTAGTGACAAAGACTGGCTTCTGAAGATAATTCAATGATGGAAAGGTATTTTCATGCAGCAGATTGTTAAAACCGAAATGAAAAGTTTATGATCAAAAGTGTAAAGGGAAGTATAACCTTAATGAAACTCCTTACATTTATATCCATAGTTAGGGCTCCCTTGCATTTCAGGCTTGGTTGTTGACAGCACTGCCATCATATCCATTCATTCTTCGATATCTTCTTCACGTACATATATCCATGAAAGCACAGTTTTTGGCCACCCTTGTTGTTTTCGATGATCTCCATTGCTACTGATATGGGTGAAAGAAATTTGAACACTACTACAATAACGGATAGTATTTCGAAGCATGTTTCGTAATGTATCGTAAGATGTCTTACTTAGTGTCGAAGCATGTTTCAAATGTTTCAAAATAGACTCTCTTTAAAGCGTTGTAACATGTCTCAAATCATGCTTCGTTTTTATCTTCTTTTTTTAGATGTTGTTCGGTGAGTTTTTGTCCTCCTTACACATTTTCCGGTGAGTTTTTGTCTGGTGAGTTTTTGTCCACGCCCCGTCCACCCTGGGCGTCACAACATTCGACCTGCCTACCCTCCTGGCGGCCTCAGGCGTCCACCCCTCTGGCAACATGCAGTCCTTCGCGTTCGCGGCCCTAATCAACAACAAAAACAAGCTTGTGTTTCATATTCCTACATACTTGTAAATAATATAACAATATAACCTTTTACTTATATAACGCTTCTACTCCTGCCGCACTCCACAAAGTTCCCAGCTGTCCCGCCCTGGGCGTCACAACATTCGACCTGCCCAGCCTCCTGGCAGCCTCAGGCCGCCCCTCTCGGCAACCTGCAGTCCTTCGCGTTCGCGGCCCTAATCAATATATTCCTACATAGTTGTAAATAATATACCAGTATAACAATATAACCTTTTACTTACCTGAATAACCATAAAAAAATGATTGGTTGAAAACTCGATAATATGCTTTGAAAGTACAAAAACTCGAGTTACGTACAAAATCGACTTACGTCATGTTTCAGGAACGTAACTCTGACGTAACTTGGGACCTTACTGTACAGGTAACTTGATTAACGAGATAGATGCATTCCAAGAGGCATCGCGTATATCAAAATTCGTGTAAAACAAACATGTAATTCTCATAAGAAACAATATATAATAGGGGGGATGCGGGATGTGGTCCAAAAAAATTCGTACAAAATACTCTCATTTATTTGACTAAATTAACATGTTTATTATTTACCATTCTGAATACTAGAAGTGTATTTAAAGTAAAGGGTAAAGCAAGAAATAATAAGAGAAAGCAAAAGATAATAAGAGAAAACAACAAAACAAAGAATACGTAAACAAAACGCTCACTGTGTCACTGTCTTCACCACTCACACCACAGTCAGTCACCATCTTCCTCTGAGCTTTACCACTTTATAAAAAATCAACTTATCAAAAATAACCTCAACATGTAGAAGAAGATGAAGGACATTTTAGGGCCATCTTGGTGAATCATAGGCAGATTGAAGAGATTCTGTCTGTACTCCGTGCTGGCAGACTGCACATGAGGCACGAGAAGAGCAGGAGCTGGATCCAAGATTCTTTAACAACGTCATAGCAACCTCCTGTCGCGAAATGGCATCCATGAACGCTTGGAGGGACAGTAACGAGGTTGCTGGTAACACCACCTCTCCAGGTGGTGTTACTGTCTTATACAGTAAGTCCTCGTTTTACACTAAAAATGCGTTCCTCAAAAAGCTATTGTAAACTGAAATTAGTGTAAACCGAACCCGTTTTAACATGTATTAGATAGGAATACGTTCCAGCTCAGTATGAAAGTCAATCGAAAAAAGTAAACAAACATCCATCTCAACCTTCAAGGTTTCAATAATAGACAGGGCCTTTTCTGAAATGAGGCTCAACGAGAGTGGGGCATGCTGGCATGTTTGGCTGTCTATCCAAATTTTATGTAAACCCTCCATCCGATCCATAATGGGTTCCCGATGTTTTGTCAGCAATTTTACCTGCAGGCTTGAAGCATTAGCTGCTGCCTCCTTAACACTTGAAGCATTCCTCAAAACAGTAGCAACTGTGGTAAATTCAGGGAACGGCTTATGGCTGACAAGCCTTCCCCAAGTTCTTTTCTCTTGACTATATCAAGCTTCGTTTCCAACATTAAACTTTTCCTGGCTCGTTCACCTTTACCCACTTCTTCACCAAGATCCAAATTACGTTTCGGTGACATTTTGGACAGGAATTGGTCTTAAATGCAGAGAATAATGTAAGTAAATCACCAAGCACAGTCTCACTGTCATTTGTCGTGCTGGCGCGAAAGTGACTAGTTTGTTGTTGGTCCGATACTTCGACTCCGACTTGGTCGCAGTGCAGCGCCACAATCACAGGCGGCGGGAATTTCAAATATCGTAAGTGCGATTTTTTTTTTTTTATCGTAAATTGAAAAAATGGTAGTAATTGTCAATTATCGTATCTGCGAATTTATCGTATACTAAACTAGTGTAAAACGAGGACTTACTGTATATGCATTTATGTTCACAAAACATTTTTATTAGCTTTTTACAAACCTTGCCCCCAAGAAAGGATTGTTTTGTAATACATAAAGTGAAATCTTTCATGGAAAACCAAAAAATAAAGCAGAGATGAGATCGCCCACAGACGAGGCAGAGACTTGCGGCGACTCGGCCACTTGTTCTTGTGACCCTTTTAGCTTACGTGTTGTCTTTCACGATATTTGTTTCCACTCTATTGCCAGCTATAATGGATATCATATCTTAGTATTCATATTTGCTCATGCCATGAGGATAACCTCGACTTTGTGGCACTGAGTGATAGTGAATTACAGGAATACTCCGCTTAACAAACAGGATAGGGGATGTCAAAGCTGTTCGTAGGCGGAAATTCATTAAGCGGACGTAATTTTCCCATAGGAAATAATGGAAATAGGGGGGATGCATTCTGGGCTGGTCCCCAACATACCACATGGGTTAAAAAAAATTATATTTTTTTCTATTAGCTTTTTACAAACCTTGCCCCAAGAAAGAATTATTTTGTAATGCATAAAGTGAAATCTTACATGGAATACCAAAAAATAAAGCAGAGATAAGATCGGCCACAAACATCGGAGACTCACGGCGACTTGGCCGCTTCTTCTTCTTCTTGTGACCCTTTTAGCCTGCGTGTTGTCTTTCACCATGATATTAGATTTATGTTTCCACTCCTCTATTGCTTGCTATAATGGATATCATATCCTAGTATTCATATACGCTCATGCCATGAGGATAACCTTGACTCTGGCACTGAGTGATAGTGAATTACTAATGAAATACCACGGTATTTCATTAGTAATTCACAAGAAGAAGAAGAAGCGGCCAAGTCGCCGGAGTCTCTGCCGTCTGTGGCCGATCTCATCATCTCTGCTTTATTTTTTGGTATTCCATGAAAGATTTCACTTTATGCATTACAAAACAATCCTTTCTTGGGGGCAAGGTTTGTAAAAAGCTAATAGAAATGTTTTGTGAACATATATGCATATATAAGACAATAACACAGGACCAGCGAGAAATTCAAATGGAGACCAAATCATGCAATCGTGAGTCAAAGTCATGCTTGGCTAAATATGGTACAGGCAACCCCCGTATAACGAAGGTTCACACAATGAAATTTCGCTACAACGAAGGTTCACACAATGAAATTTTGCTACAACGAAGGTTTCGTTTTACTACCATGTGCTCGTTTAACGAACACCAAACTCGCTTTAACGAAGTTTTATCCAGGTATTTTTTTCAAAATTTGGAAGCCCCACCATATCATGTAAGCTGACAGGCTTTTGAATACACCAGGAGCTGCTGGTACTAAGGCATTTTGTTTCTTTTTATCTCAGGGATATTACTCATAGGTATTTGGATACCTTTTCTCTAGGCCCTGTTGTGTTGGCTCTCAGAATAATTCAATAATTTTTCCTTTGGGTTCCTTATACATACAGTTCTATGTATTGTCCTCTGTGGGGTATCTGGGTCACTGGACCTTTCTCGTGGGGAGATTTGTGGTGCTCATCTCTCATTTTGTCCCTCTGTCATGGGATACAAGTGCTGCACCCACCTCAGGATATGGCCTCTACTTTATAAGGGTGTGTGTCTTGGGGAGTGAAAGTTGTTTTTAGGGGTGAGGTCATCCTCTCTCCTATACTTAGGATTAATTTCTTAAGCAATAATTAATACCTATGGGTATTAGTATGTGTAATAACAAATAGAATTTTTAATGTAAAATCCATTTTCATCTACATACTTACCCATAATCATTAATTATAATTGAGTTTCCCTTCCTCCCTCCACTCTATGACCTTTTAGGCTAGAGGCAAATGAGGGAATCAGCCTAATGGCTGATACCTCGGGGGTAAAAAAATTGGTCTGGGTATCTTCTCAAAGAAAATGAGACATAGTGTAAGTTTGCTGTGAGAATGGGGGATTTAAGCAATAATTATGAGATCATTATAACCTACCCTGGTAAGTGTACAATGATCATGGTTCCTCTTAAGCTGTGCTGTCCAACTATGTGTGGTCATGCATGACTTACAGTGTGCTGGTACCAAGGCTCAGATTTCATTTGGAGTTGGGAATGAGATGATGTGGGGAAGCACATCACCAGAAAAACAACCATTCACAAAAGCATAACACTGAATTTAGGTTAACACAAAGATGAAGAGAGCAAATGATAATGAAACCATATACAGATATGCGTGAAATGACAATATACTAGCATGAGCTATGTAATAAACAGAACCTGAAAAACAAATGGACATGAAGTGGGATGGGCGGGCACGCATGACCACAAATAGTTGGACAGCACAGCCTAGGAGGAACCCCGATCATCGCACACTTACCAGGGTAAGTTACAATGATCTCATAATTCCTCATTGGCTGCACTGTCCAACAGCGTGACGTCATGCATGACTTCGTAGCCTCATCCCCAACATAACAAAAAGGTTGAAACACTGAATGTGCATACATGCCTGTCCATGCCAGAAACAATAAACAACTAGATAAAAGAACAGATCTTGATTTCAGAGTGTTCTGTCCAATGGAACCTACTGGTAATATGAGGCGTTCAGAATAGTAGTGACGTAAGCGCCACCCTGGCCGATTTTGAGGTTTGTTTAGCAATTTCTTTGTCTCGCCTTCACCTTTTTGAATCTGCAACATCTAAGTCAAAATTCGGCCTGCAACATGGTCGAAATTCCCATTCTATGGAGGGGTACGCACAGCCGTGCGGCTGTTGACAGGAAGAAAAAAAAAAAACTTACTCACTCAATAATGTATGTATTTGTGTAGGCAATGAAAGGCCTGCATTTTCACCTTGGCGTGTCTCAGCAAGCTGTTGTATAGCAATATCTTCTTCCTATTGTGTTTGGCTTGCATCTGCGCCGTCAGAAGTATTATGGCAATAAGGGTGAAATTCCGCTAGTAGCGAAGGCATTAATCGACCGTATCGGCATCACATTAAAGTGACCGCACAGTGAATTTTACACCAATGTATCTCCGCCAGCTTTACACAGTACCTTTTATTTTTTCATTATTTAAGGGTGGAGGTTGTTTATTATTAATATTAGTATTGCTGCGACCCTCCAGCTTCTTCAGGGAGGGGACGCCTCACAATCTTCTCAGGATTCGGGGCATATGTGTCGGGGTAGAAGGACTTTACCTGGGTGGGGCGGCACGGCTGGGGTGGAGAGGCGGACAGATCGCTCTCTCAGGCCTGGCTGTCTGCTGCTATAGCACTCACTCTCACTCGGCTCGGTCACACAGAGTGGGGAGAAGGAAACACTTCTTCATTATTTCTCTATATTACAGCAACTGTACATGAGTCACCGGGAACAGGTGGCGGCAGCATACAGGATGGGGCAGGGGGCGGCAACAAAGTACGGGTAACACTTTGTTAGTTCGTCAGGCACTTCACTGTCTCTCTGTCTCTCGTTCACTCTCTGACTGCTCCCCAGAGTACGACTTGTTCCTTCGAGGTCTCTTGCTACACTCCTTAGTCCTCTGTCCTCATCGGTGCCACACAGTGCCCCCACAAACCACGCCTCATGTGCCGTCGCACCTGACAGGCAATGTCCTTACGAGTCTATTTCAGCTTATTAGGTAACGCTATCTACCTTAACTGCTAATTACCAATATATCCCTAATAATGCTGGCTACAAGTAATTCACGCATGCATGCATTTATTTACACGGTACCGTATGACAATCATCCCAGGGCTGGCCAGTGCCTTTACCCATACACACACACACACACACACACACACACACACACACACACACACACACACACAGGGGTATGGTACGGTACACAGAAGACGCGGTCGCTGAGCTCCGGAGAAATCATCTTTACTACTACTGTTGCCGTTACCTAAGAGTAACTAAGGTGGGTAAGGAGCATGTAATGTTTGTCCCGTCTCCATATGTTAACTGTTGAGAAGCAAGTAATGTCCAGGGAAGGTGAATTTTAACTGTAACCTGCGTTGGAACCATCAGCTGGGAGTTGTTTACATCTGCGCAACATAGCGGCCGCATATTCGGAAGAGAAATTAGACTTCACAGGCTTCCAAGGTACAATGGAAAAGAGCGTCTATGTCAAGAAAATTCTGGAATTAGAAGGAAAAATTGAAAAACTATTTGAAAAGTATGGCGAACTGGAAAAGTCATAACAATGTGCTGAAAGAGTGCGCTGAAATGAAGACAGAAAATGCAGTACTGAAAGAGGAAGTTAAGTTAATTAAAGTGAATTGCGACAAATGTGGAGAATCTTTAGGAAAAGTGATGGAGAAGCAGGCTGAATGGAAAAAAAGTCAGGAAGTGGAAAGAAAGGAGGTAAATTACAAAGTTGCAAGTCTGGAAAAGGAAATCAAAGAGTCTGGGGAGAAAACTTTGGGCCTTGCTGAAATTATAGATCAACAGATCATAGAAGAGAAGATTGCTGAGAAAGTTGTGAAGGTTATTAAGTCAAATGAGACATTGGTGAGGGAAACTGTAGACAAAAAGAGATGTGTGGTGATATTTGGTGTGGAGGAGGATAAGACACCGAGTAAAATGGAGAGAGAGAAAACATAAAAAGGTGATAAATAATATCATTAATGTGGTGCAGGAGGAGGAAAAGACCTAGTACAAGAAATAGAGGACTTCCATAGAATTGGAAAGTTCACAGGAGAAGGTATGAGGCCAATAAGAATCAAACTTAAGTCACAAAAGGATGTAGATGAATTGGTGGAGAAGTCATGGAGGTTAGCCCAGCAGGAAACAACAAGGAAGATTTGGTTGAGAAGAGATCTCGGTGAAAAGGAAAGAGAAATGTTAAATGAGTTGAGAAAGGAGGCTTTGAAAAAAATGAAGAGAGGACAGAAGAGGAGAAGAAAGAGTTTTCTGGAGAATCTTGGATATGAGACTGAGGAAGTGGTTCATAACCCAGAAAAGTACAGTAAGAAAGGACTAAAGAAACTTACGTATGAGCGGAATGTAATGTATTCCAACATAAATGGAGTGATATCGGGATTTTAGAACTCAACGATTACTTGAGGGACAAGAACCCAGATATTGTGGGTCTTACTGAAACAAAACTGAGAGAGGGAGAAGACCTGATGATGGTTGGAGAAGGAAATATAATGTTTGGAAAAGAAATAGAGTAGGTAAGATGGGAGGAGGAGTGATGTTGCTGGTTAAAAAGATATAAAGGTGGATCAAGTGAAAGAAGGTATGGGAAAGGCAGAAGTGCTAAAGATCAGAGCAGAAACTAATGAAGGAAAAAGAGGCACTACATAGTGGTGTACGTACCACCTAAGACAAATGCATGGTCAGTACAGGAATATGAAGAAATGATAAGAGATACAGGAACATGTCTGGAAGAAATGTTGGGTGGCTGTGAACGAACTATAATGATGGGAGATTTTAATTGTAAAGAGGTGTGTTGGGAGGACTGGTCAATGGAAGGATCAGAGACAACATGGGGAAATACACTATTGACACTGGCAATGGAAAATGTGTTAACTCAGTGGGTCAAAGAAGATACTAGGTTTGGAGGAGAGGGAGCATCGTCAAGACTGGACTTGGTCTTTAGTACAGAGCCAATGGTCATTGAGGAGATGAGGGTGGAGTGCCCTTTAGCAAAGAGTGATCATGCAGTTTTGGAGTTCAAGGTGATAGATGAAGAGAAATCTAGAAGAAATGAAGAATATAAAGTGGGAAGATGGAATTATGCCAAGACAGATTTTGGAAACCTAAAGAAATTCTTTCAAGAGACAAATTGGATGAAATTCAAGAGTGCTAAGGAGCAAATGAAAAGTGGAAGGAATTTATAAAAATATACAAAGAAGGTGAGAAAAATTTGTACCAATAAGACAACATAGAGAAGTTGGAAAGCAGGACTGGTTTAACGATAGATGTGAAAAGGCTAGAACAAGAAAAGAGGATGCATGGAAGAGGTGGAGAAGGAAAAGACGGATTAAGCAGTGGGAAAGTTACAAAAGAGCAAGAAATGAATATGTGTTGATTAGAAGAGAAGAAAGAAAGAAACAAGAAAAGGATATAATTGATAAATGTAAAGACCAACCAAGGCTTTTTACAGACATGTGAACAACAACATCAAAAATAGAGAAAGTATTGAAAGTTTAGAAGTAAATGGAGTATGCAGTGAGGATCCCAGGAAATGGCAGAGGCTATGAATGGATGCTTTCGGAAGGTATTCACAAAGGAGACTGCTTTTGACAAACCACTGGTAATGGAACAGAAAGGGATTATGAAGGAGTTTCAAGTAACTGTGGAGGAGATCAAGAATATGATGGGGAGTTTAGAAGTGAGAAAAGCTGTGGGACCTGATGGGGTATCAGGATGGATTTTAAGAGAATGCAGGGAGCAACTGGCAGAAAAAGTTTGTGAAGTAATTGATGCCTCATTAAGGGAAGGTGTAGTGCCCCAAGACTGGAAAAGAGCTAACATTGTCCCAATTTATAAATCAGGTAACAAGAGAGACCCATTGAACTATAGACCAGTGTCACTTACAAGTGTGGTAGCTAAGATGTGTGAGAGGGTGGTGAAGAATAGATGGACAGACTTCTTGGAGAAAAATGACATACTTTGTGAGTGTCAATTTGGTTTTAGAAAAGGGCGTTCATGCACGACAAACCTGATATGTTACTATTCGAGGGTGATAGATGTAATACAGGAAAGAGATGGTTGGGCTGATGGAATATATCTGGATTTAAAAAAGGCCTTTGATAAGGTACCACACCGGAGACTGATCTGGAAACTTGAAATGGTAGGAGGAGTGCATGGCAGTTTACTAAAATGGATGGAAGACTTTTGGTAGGAAGAGAAATGAGAACAATAATTAAGGACAGACCATCAGAATGGGGCTTGGTGGAGAGTGGAGTTCCACAGGGATCAGTGTTGGCACCAGTAATGTTCGTGGTCTACATAAATGACATGGTGGATGGGGTGTCCAGTTATGTGAGCCTATTTGCAGACGATGCAAAATTGTTAAGAAAAGTGAGATGTGACAAAGATTGCGAACTACTCCAGGAAGACTTGGACAGAATATGGAAATGGAGCTGTACATGGCAAATGGAGTTCAACACGACAAAATGCAAGAAAATAGAGTTTGGCAAGAGTGAAAGAAGAATCAGGAGTATGTACAAGATAGGAAATGAAGACATAAAACCAGTCATGAAGAAAAAGACCTTGGGGTGACAATTACCAATGACCTATCGCCAGAGAGACATATAAACAAAATAATTGGAGAAGTATTGAACTTATTGAGGAACATAAGAGTGGCGTTCGTATATTTAGATGAAGAAATGATGAAGAAAATAATTACTGCAATGATAAGACCGAGGCTTGAATATGCAACAATACAGTGGGCTCCGAACTTAAAGAAACACATAAGGAAACTAGAGAAAGTACAGAGGGCTGCAACAAAATGGTGCCTGACTTAAGAGATTTGACTTATGAAGACAGACTGAAAAGAATGCAACTTCCGACCCTGGAAAACAGAAGAGAAAGGGGAGACCTGATAGCAATATACAGAGTGATGATTGGCATGGAAAAATGGATAGGGAAGATCTGTGTATGTGGAATGAAAGAATGTCGAGAGGGCATGGGAAAAACTAAAATGGCCACTTATAGGAGAGATGTGAAAAATATAGCTTCCCTCATAGAAGGGTGGAAGCATGGAATAGTTTAGACGTGGAAGTGGTCAACGCAAGGAATATTCATGATTTTAAGAAAAAGCTGGACATTAATAGATATGGAGACGGGACAACACGAGCATAGCTCTTTTCCGTATGTTACAATTAGGTAAATACAATTAGGTAAATACACACACACACACACACACACACACACACACAACATGACAGGACAACATTACACAAGAGTAACCAAGGTGGGAAATAATGTTTGTGTCTCCATATAGTCATGTTAACTGTTGTTTAGCAAAATAATGTCCAGGAAGGTGAATATAAACTGTAGCCTGCGTTTGAGCCATCAGCTGGTTTGTTTACATCTGCGCAACATGGCGGCCGTGAACTCGAAAGATGAATCAGACTTCACAGGATTTCAAGGAATAATGGAGAAGAGCGTTTATGTGAAGAAAATTCTGGAGTTGGAAGGTAAAATTGAAAAACTGTTTGAAAAGTATGGGGCCTGGAAACGAGTTATGACAATGTAATGAAAGAGTGTGCCGATATGAAGAAAGAAAATGAAGTACTGAAAGAGGAAGTTAAGTTAATTAAAGTGAATTGCGACAAATGTGGAGAATCTTTAGGAAAAGTGATGGAGAAGCAGGCTGAATGGAAAAAAAGTCAGGAAGTGGAAAGAAAGGAGGTAAATTACAAAGTTGCAAGTCTGGAAAAGGAAATCAAAGAGTCTGGGGAGAAAACTTTGGGCCTTGCTGAAATTATAGATCAGGCATCACCAAATGGCGGAAGATGGAGAAGATGGTTGTGAGTGAAATTGGGGTGACAGAGATGTGTGGTGTGAATGGTGTCAAAGGAGTGAGAGGTGAAAAATGCATAGGAAGGAAGAATATGCAGGGTGGAGGTATGAAAATGGTGGGTATCTGGGTGGATGATAATGGTGAGATGGTGGAGGTGGAGAGAGAACGCGGGAGTGTATAGTGTTTGAGATTGGAGAGCGTTGAAAGTGCTGAAGGAGAGATCAGAAATATTCAGGAAAAAATGTCTGTGGAAGAAGGAGATTCACTTATAAAGAAAATAGATGATGTTTCTTGGAATAGTTAAGTCAGAAAGGAAATACTATGCTCTGAGAGACAATCTGGAACAGTGAGTGTGTTGATGGAGTGAAAGAGAGAGGAAGAGACAGATGAGAGATGGTTGAAAAGAGAAAGTTGATGGAAAAGTTGTTTCAAAGAGGAATGGACAGAGAAATGATTCTTTGCAAGAAAAAAGTGTGATGCTGAAAGCGTGGATAATTAAAAGTGGAAGTGAAGGAAGAATCTAAGAAGCTCATGAGAAAGTTATTGAAGTCTGAGCTGAGGGAAAATAAGAATGAAGAGTATGACAGATGAGATATCAGATACATTTACAGAGAAGTGAAAGAATGCTATAAAGGTATGTGGATTTTGGAAATAAAAAAAAGTGATGGGACAGAGTGAAGGAGTGCTTAAAGCTGTTGCTGAGACACTGTTTGAGGAAAAAAAAAGGACAACATGTGTGAAAAATCAAACAAATGATGTCAGTTCAACAGAATAGAAAATGAAATATTAGAGATGATGACAACTGAGAGAATCTGAAATAAAGGAAATTTATTTGTGGGACTAATTTAGGGAAAAAGAGTAGTGTGATGAAACATGATTGAAAATAGACAATAAATACTGTTGAATCCATATGAAAATGTGAAAAGGAAGGATAAGAAAAGCTGGACTTGAGAACTTTTTGGGGAAATTTTAAGAACTGGATCAGTGACAATTGAATATGTTATAGATCAACAGATCATAGAAGAGAAGATTGCTGAGAAAGTGGTGAAGGTTATTAAGTCAAATGAGACATTGGTGAGAAACTGTAGACAAAAGAGATGTGTGGTGATATTTGGTGTGGAGGAGGATAAGACAGAGTAAAATGGAGAGAGAGAAAAACATAAAAAGGTGATAAATAATATCATTAATGTGGTGCAGGAGGAGGAAAAGACCTAGTACAAGAAATAGAGGACTTCCATAGAATTGGAAAGTTCACAGGAGAAGGTATGAGGCCAATAAGAATCAAACTTAAGTCACAAAAGGATGTAGATGAATTGGTGGAGAAGTCATGGAGGCTAGCCCAGCAGGAAACAACAAGGAAGATTTGGTTGAGAAGAGATCTCGGTGAAAAGGAAAGAGAAATGTTAAATGAGTTGAGAAAGGAGGCTTTGAAAAAAATGAAGAGAGGACAGAAGAGGAGAAGAAAGAGTTTTCTGGAGAATCTTGGATATGAGACTGAGGAAGTGGTTCATAACCCAGAAAAGTACAGCAAGAAAGGACTAAAGAAACTTACATATGAGCGGAATGTAATGTATTCCAACATAAATGGAGTGATATCGGGATTTTAGAACTCAACGATTACTTGAGGACAAGAACCCAGATATTGTGGGTCTTACTGAAACAAAACTGAGAGAGGAGAAGACCTGATGATGGTTGGAGAAGGAAATATAATGTTTGGAAAAGAAATAGAGTAGGTAAGATGGGAGGAGGAGTGATGTTGCTGGTTAAAAAAGATATAAAGGTGGATGAAGTGAAAGAAGGTATGGGAAAGGCAGAGGTGCTAAAGATCAGAGCAGAAACTAATGAAGAAAAAAGAGGCACTACATAGTGGTGTACGTACCACCTAAGACAAATGCATGGTCAGTACAGGAATATGAAGAAATGATAAGTGATACAGGAACATGTCTGGAAGAAATGTTGGGTGGCTGTGAACGAACTATAATGATGGGAGATTTTAATTGTAAAGAGGTGTGTTGGGAGGACTGGTCAATGGAAGGATCAGAGACAACATGGGAAATACACTATTGACACTGGCAATGGAAAATGTGTTAACTCAGTGGGTCAAAGAAGATACTAGGTTTGGAGGAGAGGGAGCATCGTCAAGACTGGACTTGGTCTTTAGTACAGAGCCAATGGTCATTGAGGAGATGAGGGTGGAGTGCCCTTTAGCAAAGAGTGATCATGCAGTTTTGGAGTTCAAGGTGATAGATGAAGAGAAATCTAGAAGAAATGAAGAATATAAAGTGGGAAGATGGAATTATGCCAAGACAGATTTTGGAAACCTAAAGAAATTCTTTCAAGAGACAAATTGGATGAAATTCAAGAGTGCTAAGGAGCAAATGAAAAGTGGAAGGAATTTATAAAAATATACAAAGAAGGTGAGAAAAATTTGTACCAATAAGACAACATAGAGAAGTTGGAAAGCAGGACTGGTTTAACGATAGATGTGAAAAGGCTAGAACAAGAAAAGAGGATGCATGGAAGAGGTGGAGAAGGAAAAGACGGATTAAGCAGTGGGAAAGTTACAAAAGAGCAAGAAATGAATATGTGTTGATTAGAAGAGAAGAAAGAAAGAAACAAGAAAAGGATATAATTGATAAATGTAAAGACCAACCAAGGCTTTTTACAGACATGTGAACAACAACATCAAAAATAGAGAAAGTATTGAAAGTTTAGAAGTAAATGGAGTATGCAGTGAGGATCCCAGGAAATGGCAGAGGCTATGAATGGATGCTTTGGAAGGTATTCACAAAGGAGACTGCTTTTGACAAACCACTGGTAATGGAACAGAAAGGGATTATGAAGGAGTTTCAAGTAACTGTGGAGGAGATCAAGAATATGATGGGAGTTTAGAAGTGAGAAAAGCTGTGGGACCTGATGGTGTATCAGGATGGATTTTAAGAGAATGCAGGAGCAACTGGCAGAAAAAGTTTGTGAAGTAATTGATGCCTCATTAAGGGAAGGTGTAGTGAAGACTGGAAAAGAGCTAACATTGTCCCAATTTATAAATCAGGTAACAAGAGAGACCCATTGAACTATAGACCAGTGTCACTTACAAGTGTGGTAGCTAAGATGTGTGAGAGGGTGGTGAAGAATAGATGGACAGACTTCTTGGAGAAAAATGACATACTTTGTGAGTGTCAATTTGGTTTTAGAAAAGGCGTTCATGCACGACAAACCTGATATGTTACTATTCGAGGGTGATAGATGTAATACAGGAAAGAGATGGTTGGGCTGATGGAATATATCTGGATTTAAAAAAGGCCTTTGATAAGGTACCACAGAGACTGATCTGGAAACTTGAAATGGTAGGAGGAGTGCATGGCAGTTTACTAAAATGGATGGAAGACTTTTGGTAGGAAGAGAAATGAGAACAATAATTAAGGACAGACCATCAGAATGGGGCTTTGTGGAGAGTGGAGTTCCACAGGGATCAGTGTTGGCACCAGTAATGTTCGTGGTCTACATAAATGACATGGTGGATGGGGTGTCCAGTTATGTGAGCCTATTTGCAGACGATGCAAAATTGTTAAGAAAAGTGAGATGTGACAAAGATTGCGAACTACTCCAGGAAGACTTGGACAGAATATGGAAATGGAGCTGTACATGGCAAATGGAGTTCAACACGACAAAATGCAAGAAAATAGAGTTTGGCAAGAGTGAAAGAAGAATCAGGAGTATGTACAAGATAGGAAATGAAGACATAAAACCAGTCATGAAGAAAAAGACCTTGGGGTGACAATTACCAATGACCTATCGCCAGAGAGACATATAAACAAAATAATTGGAGAAGTATTGAACTTATTGAGGAACATAAGAGTGGCGTTCGATATTTAGATGAAGAAATGATGAAGAAAATAATTACTGCAATGATAAGACCGAGGCTTGAATATGCAACAATACAGTGGGCTCGAACTTAAAGAAACACATAAGGAAACTAGAGAAAGTACAGAGGGCTGCAAAAAATGGTGCCTGACTTAAGAGATTTGACTTATGAAGACAGACTGAAAAGAATGCAACTTGACCCTGGAAAAAGAAGAGAAAGGGAGACCTGATAGCAATATACAGAGTGGTGATTGGCATGGAAAAATGGATAGGGAAGATCTGTGTATGTGGAATGAAAGAATGTCGAGAGGGCATGGGAAAAAACTAAAATGACACTGGCAATGGAAAATGTGTTAACTCAGTAGAAGGGTGGAAGATACTAGGTTTGGAGGGAAGTGGTCATCGTCAAGAAGGAATATTCATGATTTTAACAGAAAATGGTCATTGAGGAGATATGGAGAGGGACCCTTTAGCAAAGAGTGCTCTTTTCATGTTACAGTTTTGGAGTTCAAGGTGACACACACACGAAGAGAAATCTAGAAGAAATGAAGAATATAAAGTGGGAAGATGGAATTATGCCAAGACAGATTTTGGAAACCTAAAGAAATTCTTTCAAGAGACAAATTGGATGAAATTCAAGAGTGCTAAGGAGCAAATGAAAAGTGGAAGGAATTTATAAAAATATACAAAGAAGGTGAGAAAAATTTGTACCAATAAGACAACATAGAGAAGTTGGAAAGCAGGACTGGTTTAACGATAGATGTGAAAAGGCTAGAACAAGAAAAGAGGATGCATGGAAGAGGTGGAGAAGGAAAAGACGGATTAAGCAGTGGGAAAGTTACAAAAGAGCAAGAAATGAATATGTGTTGATTAGAAGAGAAGAAAGAAAGAAACAAGAAAAGGATATAATTGATAAATGTAAAGACCAACCAAGGCTTTTTTACAGACATGTGAACAACAACATCAAAAATAGAGAAAGTATTGAAAGTTTAGAAGTAAATGGAGTATACAGTGAAGATCCCAGGGAAATGGCAGAGGCTATGAATGGATGCTTTCGGAAGGTATTCACAAAGGAGACTGCTTTTGACAAACCACTGGTAATGGAACAGAAAGGGATTATGAAGGAGTTTCAAGTAACGGTGGAGGAGATCAAGAACATGATGGGGAGTTTAGAAGTGAGAAAAGCTGTGGGACCTGATGGGGTATCAGGATGGATTTTAAGAGAATGCAGGGAGCAATTGGCAGAAAAAGTTTGTGAAGTAATTGATGCCTCATTAAGGGAAGGTGTAGTGCCCCAAGACTGGAAAAGAGCTAACATTGTCCCAATCTATAAATCAGGTAACAAGAGAGACCCATTGAACTATAGACCAGTGTCACTTACAAGTGTGGTAGCTAAGATGTGTGAGAGGGTGGTGAAGACTAGATGGACAGACTTCTTGGAGAAAAATGACATACTTTGTGAGTGTCAATTTGGTTTTAGGAAAGGGCGTTCATGCACGACAAACCTGATATGTTACTATTCGAGGGTGATAGATGTAATACAGGAAAGAGATGGTTGGGCTGATGGAATATATCTGGATTTAAAAAAGGCCTTTGATAAGGTACCACACCAGAGACTGATCTGGAAACTTGAAATGGTAGGAGGAGTGCATGGCAGTTTACTAAAATGGATGGAAGACTTTTGGTAGGAAGAGAAATGAGAACAATAATTAAGGACAGACCATCAGAATGGGGATTGGTGGAGAGTGGAGTTCCACAGGGATCAGTGTTGGCACCAGTAATGTTCGCAGTCTACATAAATGACATGGTGGATGGGGTGTCCAGTTATGTGAGCCTATTTGCAGACGATGCAAAATTGTTAAGAAAAGTGAGATGTGACAAAGATTGCGAACTACTCCAGGAAGACTTGGACAGAATATGGAAATGGAGCTGTACATGGCAAATGGAGTTCAACACGACAAAATGCAAGAAAATAGAGTTTGGCAAGAGTGAAAGAAGAATCAGGAGTATGTACAAGATAGGAAATGAAGACATAAAACCAGTCATGAAGAAAAAGACCTTGGGGTGACAATTACCAATGACCTATCGCCAGAGAGACATATAAACAAAATAATTGGAGAAGTATTGAACTTATTGAGGAACATAAGAGTGGCGTTCGTATATCTAGATGAAGAAATGATGAAGAAAATAATTACTGCAATGATAAGACCGAGGCTTGAATATGCAACAATACAGTGGGCTCGAACTTAAAGAAACACATAAGGAAACTAGAGAAAGTACAGAGGGCTGCAACGAAAATGGTGCCTGACTTAAGAGATTTGACTTATGAAGACAGACTGAAAAGAATGCAACTTCCAACCCTGGAAAACAGAAGAGAAAGGGGAGACCTGATAGCAATATACAGAGTGATGATTGGCATGGAAAAATGGATAGGGAAGATCTGTGTATGTGGAATGGAAGAATGTCGAGAGGGCATGGGAAAAACTAAAATGGCCACTTATAGGAGAGATGTGAAAAAATATAGCTTCCCTCATAGAAGGGTGGAAGCATGGAATAGTTTAGACGTGGAAGTGGTCAACGCAAGGAATATTCATGATTTTAAGAAAAAGCTGGACATTAATAGATATGGAGACGGGACAACACGAGCATAGCTCTTTTCCCGTATGTTACAATTAGGTAAATACAATTAGGTAAATACACACACACACACACACACACACACACACTTTTATCTCCCCGTGACCTTCGGGGTCACATCTCCTCCGTCATGGAGGCCTAGTTCAGCGTCCCTTCCATTAAGGTCTGACAGTTTCATAAACACAAGCAATCAACACCTCGCTCACCCTTTAGCTAAAGTCTGCACATACATACTCATATGTACTACCCATATGTACCCTCTTATGACGCTGCTCCAAACACACACAGACACACGTACATATCTGGGAGGCTGCTGCAATACACCTTCGCAACAGTATTATTATTAATTTTTTGTTCCGAAAATACAGGTGTCCCCCACAGAAAAATGCAGTTAATGAGCAATTTCAGAACGTAATTACAAAGCCCTGTTATAGAGCTTCATTTTGCAAAAAAACTAGAGGTTTCTACCTCATCTCAGCAAAAAGTTATTACGTTCTGAAAGTTGCAAAACTTTAACAGGGCTTTTCTCTGTTTTTTTATTTATTTATTTATTTTATTTATTATTATTATTTTTTTTTTGACGCTTACATCACTACTAATCTGAACGCCTCATATGGTCTTGTTGTAACATTTAGCAAAGGTATATTCATGTGTCCAACCAACTGCTTGTTTAAACCTTACCCACACTATTCCTCTTCTAAAAGCTGTAGAAGTGGATGCAGACTGAACTGAAATGGCATTAAACCATGCCTCACTTATACCAGACTCTCTCACTACATCCTTGATCCATCTAGTAATTGTGGTATGTGATGCAAGCCCAAAAGGTACCCTGATTGTTAACAAGTTTATTTTGATCTGGTCTTATTCTCAGCTTCTTTGTTAACTGTAAATATGTCCTTATGGTATCAATAATACAATGATTAACATTCAAAAGAAGAGCACTAAAACTTATCTCTTGCAAATGATACATAACAGGGCATCAGAAGTTTACAGTGGGTCACCAATTCTAAAAATGATGTCATTCTGGGTAACCAACATATTCCTGATGTCCAAAGTGTCATTGGTTTGAAGCCTTTGCACTGACAAAAGCATGAAGTAACCTGTCACTTTTTTGGTTAAGTTGAAAGAAATAATTTGGTATTGCTTCCCAACCATCAAAAGTTTTTAGTAGCAAATCAGGTTCCCATATAAATCCATCCCTAAGCAGTTTTGAGCATTGTTTAGCCACTGACCTCATATACAAGCACACAATCTTGGTAGAGATAGATGATCTGGCTGCATTGAGGTTGCTGTAACTGTAACCAGAACTATCTACATTACCCTTGTAGAATAAAGAGAGTAAATGATCCAGCAGTTATGTAAATGGGCAAAAAAGGATCAACTTGTTCTTGTAAACAAAACTCATTCCCAACTTTGATATGCCTCCCATATGCCATAAGGGTTTCCTCATCCTAGGCCTTACACAGAAAGTCTGTAACCTGTTCCAAAATTCCTGCCCTGCAGAAAGATTCCCTGACAGAGGCCATACTGCAAACCCCAGATTTCTGACAGGGTACATCCGTTTGGGAACCTGAGATACAAACACCTTTAAGGAAGAAGTTGAGGTGCAGCTTTCAACAGGTGAAGAGCCTCTGCCAACCTTGGTTGGCAGAGGCTCTTCACCTTGAATTACTAATTACTAATGAAATACCACAGTATTTCTTTAGTAATTCACTATCACTCACTGCTACGGAGTCGAGATTATCATCATGGCATGAGCGTGTATGAATACTAAGATATGATATAAATTATAGCAGGCAATAGAGGAGTTGAAATAAATGTAATATCGTGGTGAAAGAAAACACGCCAAGCTAAAAAGGTCACAAGAAGAAGAAGAAGCGGCCAAGTCGCCGGAGTCTCCGCCGTCTGTGGCCGATCTCATCATCTCTGCTTTATTTTTTGGTATTCCATGTAAGATTTCACTTTATGCATTACAAAACAATCCTTTCTTGGGGGCAAGGCTTGTAAAAAGCTAATAGAAATATATATATATATATATATATATATATATATATATATATATATATATATATATATATATATATATATTTTTTACCCATATGGTATGTTGGGGACCAGCCCAGAATGCATCCCCCCTATTTCCATTATTTCCTATAGGAAAATCACATCCGCTTAATGAATTTCCGCTCTACGAACAGCTTTGACACCACCTATCCTGTTCATTAGGCGGAGTATTACTGTACTAATACTGTAGTTAAATAAAATGTGTTTGGTACATCATTTATTTATTTTTTATTTATTTATTTATTTATTTATTTAATTTATTTATTTATTTATTTATTTATTTTTTTTTTATTTATTTATTTATTTTTTATTTATTTATTTTTTTTTTTTTATTTTTTTTTGGGGAGGATCTGGGAACGTAACCCCTATTTTCCCATAGGGCCTATTATTCGCCCAATACGAATCTCGCCGTGCACAAGGAGCTCAGGAACATAACTGTCGTGTTGGGTGAGGTATGACAGTATATATATATATATATATATATATATATATATATATATATATATATATATATATATATATATATATACATATACTGTATACATATATACACATATATATATATATATACAGTAAAAATCCTTAAATCCGGAAAATTTGAAAGGCTGAGTTAAATATGTAAAAAGTAAGAAATAATAGTAATAAATATATAATAATAATAGCCGAAACCGATCATGTCATCACCGACATTGAGTTTAACACAAACTCGTAAGAGAATATTTGGAGGTATTATAAGTGGTGTTTATGTTTCTGTAGGTGTGTGTGTGTTGCAGAGTCCTGTTATCTGCGTGGGTGGTCCAGCTGGTGTACGCTCGACGCCGGTGACGTGATTGGCTGGCGTATGATGTTAGAGGCCTTCCTTTCTTTTTCTTTTCCTTTATCAGACATCCTTAAGTGTTTTATGTTATGAAATGTGTTTTGTATTATATTTAGAATTTTTTTTATCACTGAAGTGTGACATAAGCATTGTGGACTGTATACATACAATATTATGTGGGGTACAGTACAGTACAATCACTCAAACTTCTCAGTATATGTGGATGGTGGAATAGCCTACGTAAAATAGTGAAATCACCTACACAAATACAAGTTGACAAGTAGGAAAAGAGCAATCATCAAATAATGGCTGGAAAGGCCCATGCCACTCCCCCATACCATAGTCTTGCAAATCTTCAAGAAAAAAAAAAGCCTACATAAATCTTGTGTGGTGTGGTGAGGAAGTACACAGTGGACTGGTGGTAGTAGCAATCCCTGTAAGATGTTATGACAGTACTACAAAGAGATATAGCAAGTTGGGGTTAGTTTAGTGGGGTTACATAGTACCCTCAAGATTTTAATCTTACTTTCAGCCTTACTATCTGACAATCCGGAAAATCCTAGAATCCGGAATGCCTGAACCCCCATGACTTCTGGATTTCAGGACTTTTACTGTATACAGGCAACCCCCGCTTAACAAAGGGGTTATGTTCCTAAAAAACCCTTCGTTAAATTAAATTTCGTTAAGCGAAGCGATTATAACAAGTTTAACTCCTGACTTGAACTTTCATTGAGAGTAAACAAAGCAAGAGTGCATCATAATACAGTGAAAGGTTTAATGAAAGTAAAAATTATGAAGTTAAACATTTAGGCAGTTTAATCTAAGTCATTATAATGTACACTAATGTATGTATGTACGTAACATTATAATGTTGATCTTAAATTTATGAAGGGAGGGAGAGTGAAACGGGAAAGACACTAACTGGCAACCTGTGAAATGTAAACAAAGGGTGCATCATTGTATCACATACAAAACTTATGAACCACATTTCCACAAGGCTTTCCATTTTATCCATTGCAGAATCACGACTTCATGTAGTTCTTTTAGCTTGCAAGGAAGATACAGTCTCACCAGCCTTCTTAATAGTCTGCTGACTTCAAAATAGTAGAGACAGTAGATGGAGTCAAGATGGTGGGGAGCAATGCTATTAGTTTTCTCGCCTCTCGTGTCTGTGAATAATAACCAGCTTCACTTCGAGAGTAAGAGACCTCCTGGTCGTCTTAGCAACGCTAGGCGACATTGCAGGGTGTTTTGGTGGTAAATTGAGCGAGGGAAGACGAGCTGCTGCTGACGCTGTTATTGTTTCGAACAACAGGAGTGAGTGGTGCGCGTGTTGTCCACGAGAGGCGCTGGTGTATTCAAAAGCCTGTCGGCTTGCGTGATACAGCGGGGCTTTCAAACTTGGAAAAAATTACCTGGATAAAACTTCGTTAAAGCGAGTTTGACGTTCGTTTAATGAGCAGGTAGTAGTAAAATTAAACCTTCGTTGTAGCGAAATTTTGTTGTGTGAACCTTCATTAAGTGGGGCTGCCTGTGTATATATATATATATATATATATATATATATATATATATATATATATATATATATATATATATATATATATATATATATATATATATATATATATATATATATATATATATATATATATATATATATATATATACACACACACCGTTTTCCTCTAGTGTCAATTTTTTGCCAAATTAAGATCTATGGTTTCTAACCAAAACTTTTATAATAAAATTTATTTTCTTACTAATTGGAATGATGCTATAATCTTAACTTAATAGCATCTTCATAAGTAGATGTAAATATATTTGTGTTTGTTGTGTGTGTGTGTATATATATATATATATATATATATATATATATATATATATATATATATATATATATATATATATATATATATATATATATATATATATATATATATATATATATATATATATATATATATATATATATATATATATATATATATATATATATTCATATATTGTTCCAGCCTAGCAGCGAAAAGTGGTTCAGTTGTTGGTTTGTTTACATTTCTCTGTGAGACTCTCCAAGGCAGAACTTCCAAGTATCAAATGGCCAAGATGAGTTGCTCTGTCGTTTGAGTTTATTTTTTGATAATTAAATAACCTTTCCGTCAGGAAGCCATTTTTAAATGTCTTGTGTGATTGTGTCATAGCCTGACTCACGCCCTACATAGCACTTGGACAGGAGTCAAGTAGGGAGGTGTGTCATTTAGCTCTCTAATTTTTGCCTGACAGGTATAAGTTGATGAGAATTAGAATGAGAGACATCAAGAAGAGAAGACAACTAGAAACAAACAAGGCAGTAGGACTTTCAATTCTGGCCTCCCCTCTCCCCTCTGTCATGCGTGTTATCTCCCCCTCCAAGACCCTGCCTCACCCCATCCCTCACTGCCAGGCTTCTCCACCATCTTCTCTATATCATAAGACATGATCTTTTCAAAAACAGTTTTTTTTTTTCCTTACTGCCTTCATCATCACAACTTTACATGACATAGCTCTCACAATAACACTTACAAAAAATTATGTTGAGACAGGTAGAAAGCTGTACCAGACAAACAATAAATACTTCACTATCATTTTATATCAGACACCTGTTTTTCATACAAAAAACTAGCAGTTTCACTGTCTCACTTACTTTCGTCCTCCGAGATTACAAAAAGAGATGCGCCAAGGCAAAACATTCACATAGTTCTGTTGCCCCTTTTGTAATGTTTCCTGTGACGTAGGCACATTGCAGTCTGTTAAAGCACTTCCTCCTATTCAGGGGACAAGGGTTTCACCGGCTGCCTCTATTTTGTCTGACGTTCATGGCGGCTCGGAGATTTCGTTTCAGGACGTTAGTGTTTTGTCCCAGGATGAGCTATCTACTGGGGATTCGGCTTCCCAGGAGGGCACTAAGCCTCCTGTTGCTATTGACCTCTCTTTGTTTTTGAAGTCTTGGCAAGAGGAGGTGCTTGCTTCAGTCAACACTCTTGTTGCTTCTCAGATAGGAGATTTGCATGGTTCTGTGCCCCACCCCCCCGCTACTGACCCCTCTCTTCCAGCTGTGCCCTCGTCTTCGGACCCAGACCTGATGCAGTTCAGTGTCCTCCACCCACCCCCCCCCACCCCCAGTCCTGATGCAAAAAGGAGTGTGCAGTCACACCAAATCAGGGGGCCAGGGGGTGCTGTCCGAGGACTAGAGGTGCCTCTTAAGCGTTCTCGTCCCCCAAAGGATGACGCTTGGAGGATTAAGAAGTCCCGCCCCACCTCAGTGGTGTCCAGCTGCCCCCCTTCTCGGGACCGGTTGGTGGGGAGGGACTGGGGGGAGGTGGCCTGGCGCAATAGACCTGGCCCTCCCTCCGTGGCCTTGGGTGAAGGCCCGGCTGGGAGAGACACTTGCCCTCTTGCCTTGTCTCCCTGCCTACAGGATGGCATGCTCACGCCTTCCCCACGGGCTGCCTCCTCTGTCCGTTCAGCCAACAGGGGCCCAGTGTCTGACGACCCCCCTACGTCCCAACAAACCCACTGTCCTGCTCATACAAGTCTCCACAGAGTTCATGTTGCCTCTGGTTCGGCTGATGTGTCTCCTCCTCGGCACGACCCGACACGCTCAGACAGCCATCGTCCTGGAGATGATCTTTTTCTGGCAGATGCTTGTGATCGGCGTGTCTTGCTTGGCTCGCCTCGCCCTTCTTGTTCTGGGTGGCAGGATTCAGGGGCCTCGCTGTCTCTGGGGCCTGACGGGGCACGCCGCAACTCAGAGAGGCATGACGGGTTACCAATAGGCCTGGAGGGGGATGAGGGGCGTGAGTTCCCACCTCATGGCCCCTCTATGTACCATCGTATAATGAACTACATTGACTCAGGTTTTGAGGATGCCATGGTCCAGCGGTTTGACCTGGAACGCCCTGTGGCCCCGGGTACCAGCACCTCACCTACAAGAAAGGGACCCATCCTCCTTGGAAGGGCACAGCCTGTCAGGGTTTTCATGGAGTGAGCCGACAGTGCTTATTTGAAGGCTAATGAGAAGAAACCAACCTCATTTGGCTATCCTTCAGGCAGGTTCGCTAAGATTTACAGTGTGGCGGGTCAGGAGGTTTACGGAAAGGCTGCCTTGGTTAATCCTAGCCTCCACGCCGCCCTGCATTCCAGTGCCAGAGAGCCTCGCATCCTCTGCCTTGAACTACTCTTTTTGGTGCTTGGGGGCCATGCATCTTCTGGCAGCTCGTCACCTCCCTGCACCCCTCTTAGACTTGGAGGAGCAGCTCTTCAAAGCCAGGGACTCGACTTATGTATGTCATTGCCAACTTGCGGGCCTGGAGGAGGGAGGCTTACCTCGGCTGCCTCAGACTATCCTTCTCACAGGTCAAAAAAAGCATCCTTCAGGAGTCTTCCATTTTTACCCCTCTCTTTTTTTTATGAGGACTGCCTTCAGGAGGTGCTACAGTCCTCGAAGTCCAATGCTGATAGGACGCCCCATGAGGCCGCACTCAGAGCTCTCGCCCGGCCGCATCCTGCTCCAGGCACGCTCTTGGTGGAGCGTGGTCCCTGACCTTCTACCTCCACAGCTGTCAGGCCCTCTGCTGCTCCTGTCCGCAGACCTTCCTTCACCGCTCATGCCAGGGACTCCTGGGGGAGGTTTGGCGGCTCTTACTCGTCTCGTTCTAGTGTGCAAGGAGGGGGACGGAAGGCAAAGCTCTTTCGGAAGTGACGTCCTCCATCCCCAGGGGGCAGTTGCGGGCTGTCTAGCCTGCAGGTGGGAGGAGTGGCGCAAGATAGGGTGAGAGACGTGGATCCTCGATGTTCTAAGGGAAGACTACAAGATTCCCTTCCCTGCACCCCTCCCACTCACAACCCACTTCAAGGAGCCCAGAGGCTATGCCCCAGGATCCCTCAAAGGACAAGCGCTTCAGTTGGAGATCCAGCAACTAAAGGCCAAGGGTGCCATAGAAGAAGCATCCCCTACTCCGGGTTTTTACAGCCACATGTTTGTCGTTCCAAAGACCTCGGGAGGTTTTCGACCCATCATTGACCTCTCCATCTTAAATAAGTACGTCGTCACCACCAAGTTCAAGATGGAGACGGTCAGAACCGTCATGTTTGCAATATGACAGGACGACTGGATGGTGTCTTTCGATCTGAAGGACGCCTATCTCCAGGTTCCCGTCCATCCAGACAGCCGGCATTTCCTGTGCTTCTCTTGGGAGGGCTTCCACTTTCAATTTCGGGTTCTTTGCTTCGGCCTCTGTACTGCCCCTCAAGTCTTCACTCGTCTCATGGCCCCTGTCTCTGCTGAGTTCCATCGTCAGGGCTTCCGCATCCTCTGATATCTGGACGATTGGTTAGTCCTAGCTTCGTCGGCAGACAAGGCTCGAAGAGCCACCACTTGTCTCATTGCATAAATTGGGAGAAGTCTTCCTTGACTCCAGAGCAGGAGGAGACCGTCCTCGGGATGCTGATTCGCTCTCCTCCTTTGAGGGTTTTCCCGACGCAGGGGAGGATACACAACCTACGGAATACAATTTGTTCCTTCATCAGTTTTCCATCCCCACCTGCAAAGGACTGGCTTCTCCTGTAAGGTGGCGGAGTTCTTGACGCATGATAAGAGGCCCTCTACTTCTTTAACACGTTTACCGCCATATGTACCACCGATGGTACATTTCATACCTTCAGTAACCGCCACATGTACCAGCGGTGGTACATTAATGAGTTTTTTTTTTTTCTTCCTTTTCAATCAGTATTTCTAACAATACAATAGACAAAATGCAAACACAAATATTTTAAGTGATAGTTTATTAATCAATTTCTTCAAAAATATAGCATTGAAAGATATTAATACATAGGAAATGTTTATTTTTTTCCATCAAATGAAAACTATTTTGTTTTTTATAAACACAGTGTTCTTTCAGTTTAATTTGCATTTCCTTACATTCTATAGCAAAAAAGTAGCAAATTAAGAATTATCAAACATTATTTTTCACTCATCAAAGTACAAAAATGAAAAATTACCACATAAAAGATTACCACAAAAAAGCAAAGTCCTTGAAAAAAAATATATAATCATCTGATGCAATCACTCATGATACCCATCACAAAATAAATTTCCTTGTAACAACTAGAATGCTTGTATCTTATTTATAACAAGACAAATGAATTTTTTTTTTTTATCCCTACAAACACTTTCTTTATTGAGAGTGAATTCTTTCAAAACATGAGATACACAGATGTGGACTGCCATCACATTGATTACACACAGTTTTTACTCTCCTAGCTTTTGCAGCTGCAGTTGCACTTCCTTCATTTAGACTAAGGGTCTGATAGCACCCTCTGCACCTTTTTCTTGTTGTTCTACATTGACCTTGCAATTCAACAAGGAAATGAGATGATCTTTTACCTCCCAGAGAGAGAGACTCTCTTCCAATGCTTATTTTCTTTGTTGGAGTTCTTGTGGTAAGAGAAAGAACTAAAGACTCCCGGAATTCCTTCATTGAAAAGGCTTTCTTTGCATGATACTTATTAACTAAAATATTCAATATGAATAGTATTTGTTTCATCATTTGAGCCACAAGTGCATCATAAAATTTTATGACCACCGGTGGTTCATGTGGTGCTGCTGAGGTGCTCAGACTAATGTATCGCCATATGTACCACCCGTGTAACAAGACTTTGACAGGTCTAAGAGAATCTATTTGAGGAGCAAAATCCATACCCACATTCTCTCTCCGCTGCTACCACAGCACTGACTGTTAGAGCGTGGTAAACATCATGGCGCCACGGGGGAATTTCCGAACTGCCTTATGGCGGTTAACGTGTTAAACTATCAACACAAGTGGAAGAGGTACAGGAAATGGTGCAAGGACAACGGGCATACTGTTTCTAACCCCACGGTCCAGAAAGTTACAGATTTTCTTGATTTTTTGCGTCAGGATTGCCATCTTTCCACCTCTGCTATCAAGGGCTACAAGGCCATGCTTAACAGCATCCTAGCAATCCGAGGGTTGGACCTCAACAACGACCAGGTGCTGAGGCTTATTGTCAGAGCCTGCTCTTCCCAGCCACAGAGACCTAGCAGGAATCTTTGGCCTTCCTGGAACTTGGATGTCGTTCTTTGCTTCCTAACCACGGCTCCCTTTGAACCTATGCGGCTCTTGTCTATCAGAGACCTGACTAGAAAGTCTCTTTTTCTGCTTGCTCTTGCTACAGCACAGTGGGTAGGAGAGATCCAAGCACTCTCTCACAAGACGAGCTGGCAGGGACAGGATCTGCTAGTCTCTTATCTTCCTGAATTTATTGCTAAGACGGATACGGACGCCCACAGTACTCCTTGGGAGTTTCGTATTAAGAGCCTTGCCACTGTCGTGGGTTCTCAGGATATGGAGAGACTCCTATGTCCCGTTCGGGTGCTTCGTCACTACCTGCATAGGACGGCTTTGCCTACAAGACCCCGCAACCTCTTTCTTGCTGTTAGATGTCCTTCCAGACCTACGTCCAAAGGAGCAATTTCCTTCTTCCTACGGGATATCATCAAATCGGCCCACACTTCCTTCCCTGACTCTTCCTGCCGCAAGCTTAAGGTTCGTGCCCACGATATCCATGGCATTGCTACCTCTATGCCGCTGTGGAAGAACTGCTCTGTTCCCACTATCTTGAGGGCAGCCTGCTGGAGGATGCCTTTGGTCTTCGCTGACCATATCTCCGGGAAATAGTAGGACATGAGGGGGATATCTTCGCCTTGGGTCCAGTGGTCGCTGCTGGACGTGTGGTTGACTAACTCTTTCGCCTGGCCATGCACAGACCTTGGAAGGTCCGCTCAGGGTGGTGCTTCTTGGCAACTTGTTTGTACAGTCCTGGTACCTTCAGCCAAGGGGTAGAGGGTCAGTAGCCGAGATGGGGCTCTCTCCTCAGCTCCCCCCTCCAGTCATAGGCATAGGCACGCTCCTAGGACACTCACCACTGGTCTTGAGGCACATGGGTCACAGAGTACTCCCATGCACCTGGTTGCATTCTCCAGCACCCTCTTCTCCACGTCAACCTCTACCACGGATTAGTGTCTCCACAACGGACAGTTATTTCACCCTTTACGCCTGCCTCTTCCTGTCTACTCCCACCTCCTTGAATGTTGGAGTCTGCTAGTTTTTTGTATGAAAAACAGGTGTCTGTGATAGAAATGTAATTTTTAATGCTAAAATTAATTTCTTCACTTACCTGTTTTTCATACAAAAACAGGTGCCCTCTCTTCCTCCCCCAGTTTGTTTCAATGCTCATGAAAATTAACTGAGGGGCAGCGCAGCCGATCCCATCGGCAGCGCCGGGCACTGTCCATCGATGGCAGGCGTAGCGCCAAGCGGAAATTTTTGTAATCTCGGCTGACGAAAGTAAGTGAGACAGTGGAACTGCTAGTTTTTTGTATGAAAAACAGGTAAGTGAAGAAATTAATTTTAGCATTAAAAATTACATATCTCACTTCAACACACTAATAATGACTCAGATAGTGTCCAGTTCAGCAGTGAAGCAGCAGATGGCCATGACGTTGCTGATGACACCTTCCCAACCCTCACATTTTCTAGAGAAGCAGGTATCTAATATGTTATCATTCTGTCATTCTCCAGGAAGTCATTATTGTATACACAATCATTTAATGTGCTTTCATTCATTGTTTTCTTACCCATTTGAGTTATGTACATGTTTTTTTCTCAATTTATAAGGGGTTGGGAGAGGAAATTCCACGTAGTATCCGGATATTTCGCGTATCCGCCAGGGCCTTTGCTGCTATAATCCGGATACGATTAATATATATATATATATATATATATATATATATATATATATATATATATATATATATATATATACAGTACCCTCGAGTTTAGCTTGCTTTCTTCTTAAGATATAGCGCCAAACTCGAAGATCGCTAAACTCGGGGTATTGAAAACAATGTAAAAACGCTTATTCATTCTGGCCTGGGACGAAGCTGATTTTTTTTTCCTCCCCACTTTACTCCCTTATTTCAAAATACCGATAAATTGGTGGGTGTATTCAGTTTCAGTGAAGAATGCTCTTGTTAAGACGAAAAAAACTGGGATACACACTTTATTGAAAAGAACAAAAAGAGAAAAGAAATAATAAGAACTCTAACAGCACATAATCTCACTCTGGGGCATGGTCCGCTAGCGCAAAACCTTCAAATGCGTTTCATCGGCGTTGAATATTTGACGGAGATCGTAACCGCCGTCCTCAGTCATCTGTTTCAAGACACCAATGAAACTTTCCACCTCTTCTGTAGATACGTCTGCTGCTTCACCCAGACATCGTGCCCTCTTGAACGAGTGTCTTTTTTTGAACCTTGAGAACCAGCCATTACTAGCAGAGAAAGGTGGAGGATTGTCAATGTTTAACTTACGTGCCACTGCAGCATATATTTCTCTTGCCTTCTGTCTTACCTTACCAGAAGATATGCACACATTTCGGTCATTTTTGTCAACAATATATTTCTTCAAATAGTGTTCTGTTGTTACCATCAACTTGCTTGTAGGATGTGTGATGTGAGCAACTTGAATCACAGAGCTCCCTCGAGCGTCTTTCAGGAAACGTTTTATTTCCTCAAGTTTCGCTCTTATTCCTCTAACAGTAGACTCACTAATGTTGAACAAGTTTCCAACGGCAACAGGTCCCATTCCAGCATCAAGCTTATCCAACACTTCGCCTTTTTCCTTCATGTTTAACAGTCTTTTCTTCTTACCCTGCCTCTCTGGCCTGCTTCCTTTTGCCGAAATAGGTTTCTTCGAGCCACATGCTGCAGTGCCTCCTTTATTTCCTGACATCACAATTAATTAGCTTGCATATAAGAACTATCAAGATGCTGGTGGAAGAGGGCTAAGGACGCGTGCACACGTGGTCAGCTCAGTCAGCCAACTGCAGGAGTCGTGGGGCAGCATATGTGACGCCGCCCGGAAGTAAACGCGACCGATACTTGTCAAAGCAGCGCGAAACTCGGGGCGATACAGCGCCAAACTCGGGATGGTAAGAATTTAGGACTAAGCGCCAAACTCGAGGATCGCGAAACTCGGATAGCGCTAAACTCGGGAGGGTAGTGTATATATATATATATATATATATATATATATATATATATATATATATATATATATATATATATATATATAATCCATATTTCATAAACTGTAATGGGTGTCCAGACAAATATTTAGTGTATGAAATGAAAAAAAAACATTCCCCTACATATTGTCAATAAACTCTAGTTTCCCTTGCAAATTGCTATTTTCCCCATAGGCATCCCCTACCCCCTACATTAGGCTAAAATCACCTACTGTAGGGGATTTGCCCTATGAGTGGCAGCCTTGGCACAGGGTAGCGTCGGTTTACACTTCCGCCTGGCAGGCTGGCAGCGGATTTAACTGGGTGGGTGGCGAGCGAGATATGAATGTCGAATTGGCGAGTCAGTCGGTCGAACCTTGAGGATTGGGTATTAATTAACTGAGTTTGAACTGATGATAATTTGAACTGCAAACGGTCGAATCAGGAGAATCCCCTGTACTGATTTAGTCTAAATTAGTGTTTTTTAGAAGTTATAGTGATGTTTTGGGGGTCTAGGCTGGAGGTTGGACCCTATCCCCCCTAATTCTTAAGTATTTTATGGGAAAATTGCTTCATGATTCGAATAAACGCTGATTCGACCGATGAAAAACCACCCTAACCCCGTCGAATTGAGAGGAATTGAGAGTACTCTGAATCTTCCAGAACAAGGCACTCATCACCACTGCTCTAACTTCATGTGCCTTCACCGGAACCAACCGCGTGTCCTCCTCAGAAATATCCTCATGTGCACGCTTGATAACCTGACATATCCAGTGGGAAATAGTATGAGGGTGCACCACGTGCTGAGGCTCAGGAACAGCCACAAAAAGGCAGGAGCATCTAGAACGACAATCTCTGGTCCTACTAAGGTACTCCCTGATGGCTCTGACTGGGCATAAAAGCCCCTTCAAGTTGCCAGCATACTCCATAAGACCAGAAATGGTGAAGTCGGACTGAGATTCATCCTGGAAGTTGTCTTCGCTAGAAAATCAGAGGCAAGAGAAAAAGTCATAGAAGACCAACCCTTAGAATGAGGAACTTCTGCTAAAAGCCCATGCAGTTCACTAACTTGATGAGCAGACGCAAAAGCCAAAAGAAAAGAAGATTTTAGTGCAACATCCCTGAATGAAGACAAAGAGGCTCGTAAGGGAATTTCATTAAAGAACGTAAAACTAAAGACAAATCCCATGCAGGAATGTGGGATGAATTGGGAGGAGCCAACTTGGCAATTAAATCCCTGACAAAGAGCTGACAGATCCTAATCCTGTGAGACATCTAAGCCAGCCTGCTGAAAGATGGGGCCCAAAGCTGAATGATAGCCCCTAATGGACGGCAAGGACAAGTGCTTTGTGTCCCA